>NW_017310774.1:6126-7894 GCF_000935625.1 Nanorana parkeri | reverse complement strand
GTTCACTCTACACCCAAGGAGATGACCGTTCACTCTACACCCAAGGAGATGACCGTTCACTCTACACCCAAGGAGATGACCGTTCACTCTACACCCAAGGAGATGACCGTTCACTCTACACCCAAGGAGATGACCGTTCACTCTACACCCAAGGAGATGACCGTTCACTCTACACCCAAGGAGATGACCGTTCACTCTACACCCAAGGAGATGACCGTTCACTCTACACCCAAGGAGATGACCGTTCACTCTACACCCAAGGAGATGACCGTTCACTCTACACCCAAGGAGACGGCCGTTCACTCTACACCCAAGGAGATGACCGTTCACTCTACACCCAAGGAGATGACCGTTCACTCTACACCCAAGGAGACGACCGTTCACCGAGATACCTAACATCAAAGGAGATAACTGTCCCTCCCGCACCTAAGTAAATAACTGTTGCCCAACAAACAAGGAGAAACCTGCCCCCCCTACACCTGAGATACTTGACCCCTTACACCAAAGGAGATAACTGCCCCCCAACACCTGAAGATATACTTGTCCTCCTACACCCAATGACATAACTGTCTCCCTACACCCAAAGGGTACCGGCCCTTATACCTGAGGGGATACCTATCTCCCCACACTTGAGAAGCTACCTGTCCTCATACACCCAAGAAGTTATTTGCCCCTTTATACCCGAGTAGATATCTGTCACCCTGAGGAGTTACCAGTCCCAGCACACTGGAGGAGATATCTGCCTCCCCTAGGCCTGAGGAGTTATCTGTCCTTCCTACACCTTAGGGGACACCCGAGGAGATTTATCACCCCCTACACTTAAGGTGGTACCTGTCCCCCTACACCTGAGGAAACATTTCTGTCCAACACCAGAAGAGAGACTTCCCCGAACTAACAGGCGCATCGCCTTTACAATCTTAACCATGAGATCCGGAGCAAGTCTGCCAAATCACAACCAATTTATTTACACCGTATACACCGATCATTACACATCCAAGTCATCATCTGGATCTTCCTCATCCAGGTCATCACCGGGGTCCGGGTCATAGAAGATTTTGCCCGAGCTGCCGGAACTTTGGAGAAGAGACGACTTCCTGTAACAGAGAAGGATAACATTAGAAGATGGCCATTACCCTCCTGGGGGGTCGGTGCTACATGGGGGGGTACTCGTGGGAAACTTCCAGCATCCAGGAAAAGGTGGGATGTGAGCTAAAGATCCCACAGAAGAGGAGAAGATCCCACAGAAGAGGAGAAGATCCCACAGAAGAGGGGGAGATCCCACAGAAGAGGGGGAGATCCCACAGAAGAGGGGGAGATCCCACAGAAGAGGGGAAGATCCCACAGAAGAGGAGAAGATCCTACAGAAGAGGAGAAGATCCCACAGAAGAGGAGAAGATCCCACAGAAGAGGGGAAGATCCCACAGAAGAGGAGAAGATCCTACAGAAGAGGAGAAGATCCTACAGAAGAGGAGAAGATCCCACAGAAGAGGAGAAGATGCCACAGAAGAGGAGAAGATGCCACAGAAGAGGGGAAGATCCCACAGAAGAGGGGAAGATCCCACAGAAGAGAAGAAGATCCCACAGAAGAGGGGAAGATTCCACAGAAGGAGAAGATCCCACAGAAGAGGAGAAGATCCCACAGAAGAGGGGAAGATCCCACAGAAGAGGGGAAGATCCCACAGAAGAGGAGAAGATCCCACAGAAGAGGAGAAGATCCCACAGAAGAGGGGAAGATCCCACAGAAGAGGGGAAGATCCCACAGAAGAGG
>NW_017310774.1:3153-5860 GCF_000935625.1 Nanorana parkeri | reverse complement strand
ACATCTCTCTATGGGGAGACATCTCTCTATGGGGAGACCGGGAGACATCTCTCTATGGGGAGACCGGGAGACATCTCTCTATGGGGAGACATCTCTATATGGGGAGACCGGGAGACATCTCTCTATGGGGAGACATCTCTCTATGGGGAGACCGGGAGACATCTCTCTATGGGGAGACATCTCTCTATGGGGAGACCGGGAGACATCTCTCTATGGGGAGACATCTCTCTATGGGGAGACCGGGAGACATCTCTCTATGGGGAGACATCTCTCTATGGGGAGATATCTCTCTATGAGGAGACCGGGAGACATCTCTCTATGAGGAGACCGGGAGACATCTCTCTATGGGGAGACCGGGAGACATCTCTCTATGGGGAGACATCTCTATATGAGGAGACCGGGAGACATCTCTCTATGGGGGACATACATACATACGTGTGCACTGATGTTGCTCACCTCGGTTCTCTGTGACTCTGGTTGGTTCTCTGTTGTCGTCTCTAAAGAGAAATCCTCAAAAATTCTGATGTTTTCTCTCTGAAACCAAACAAATGGAGAAATCTACAGAACATTCCGGAACCTCTGACTCCAAAAAACTGACCAACCGGAACCCTCAGAAGCCCAAACTGGAAGACCACACATGTACTACCCAACCATGAGACCTCCCAACCATGAGATCTCCCAACCATGAGATCTCCCAACCATGAGACCTCCCAACCATGAGACCTCCCAACCATGAGATCTCCCAACCATGAGACCTCCCAACCATGAGACCTCCCAACCATGAGACCTCCCAACCATGAGACCTCCCAACCATGAGACCTCTAAAACCAGACTCTGGAGATCCTCTCTGTATATAGGATGATCTGGATTCTTTAGTCCCCCATCTGCTCTGCAATAGGGTCATGGGGAGCTCTGTATGGTTAATATGACTATGGTTGGTATTTGGGGGGATTTGGTCTCTATTAGGACCCCTGAGGACTTGTCCCCACCAATGGTGTTGGGTTGTGTTGAGTGGTGTTGAGTTGGGTTGAGTGGTGTTGGGTTGGGTTGAGTGGTGTTGGGTTGGGTTGAGTGGTGTTGGGTTGGGTTGAGTGGTGTTGGGTTGGGTTGAGTGGTGTTGGGTTGGGTTGAGTGGTGTTGGGTTGGGTTGAGTGGTGTTGGGTTGGGTTGAGTGGTGTTGGGTTGGGTTGAGTGGTGTTGGGTTGGGTTGAGTGGTGTTGGGTTGGGTTGAGTGGTGTTGGGTTGGGTTGAGTGGTGTTGGGTTGGGTTGAGTGGTGTTGGGTTGGGTTGAGTGGTGTTGGGTTGGGTTGAGTGGTGTTGGGTTGGGTTGAGTGGTGTTGGGTTGGGTTGAGTGGTGTTGGGTTGGGTTGAGTGGTGTTGGGTTGGGTTGAGTGGTGTTGGGTTGGGTTGAGTGGTGTTGGGTTGGGTTGAGTGGTGTTGGGTTGGGTTGAGTGGTGTTGGGTTGGGTTGAGTGGTGTTGGGTTGGGTTGAGTGGTGTTGGGTTGGGTTGAGTGGTGTTGGGTTGGGTTGAGTGGTGTTGGGTTGGGTTGAGTGGTGTTGGGTTGGGTTGAGTGGTGTTGGGTTGGGTTGAGTGGTGTTGGGTTGGGTTGAGTGGTGTTGGGTTGGGTTGAGTGGTGTTGGGTTGGGTCGAGTGGTGTTGGGTTGGGTCGAGTGGTGTTGGGTTGGGTTGAGTGGTGTTGGGTTGGGTTGAGTGGTGTTGGGTTGGGTTGAGTGGTGTTGGGTTGGGTTGAGTGGTGTTGGGTTGGGTTGAGTGGTGTTGGGTTGTATGGTGTTGGGTTGAGTGGTGTTGGGTTGGGTCGAGTGGTGTTGGGTTGGGTCGAGTGGTGTCGGTTTGGGTTGAGTGGTGTTGGGTTGGGTTGAGTGGTGTTGGGTTGGGTTAAGTGGTGTTGGGTTGAGTGGTGTTGGGTTGGGTTGAGTGGGGTTGGGTTGGGTGGTGTTGGGTTGGGTTGAGTGGTGTTGGGTTGGGTTGAGTGGTGTTGGGTTGTGTTGAGTGGTGTTGGGTTGAGTGGTGTTGGGTTGGGTTGAGTGGTGTTGGGTTGGGTTGAGTGGTGTTGGGTTGAGTTGAGTGGTGTTGGGTTGAGTTGAGTGGTGTTGGGTTGAGTTGAGTGGTGTTGGGTTGAGTTGAGTGGTTTTGGGTTGAGTTGAGTGGTTTTGGGTTGGGTTGTATGGTGTTGGGTTGGGTTGAGTGGTGTTGGGTTGGGTTGAGTGGTGTTGGGTTGAGTTGAGTGGTGTTGGGTTGAGTTGAGTGGTGTTGGGTTGAGTTGAGTGGTGTTGGGTTGAGTTGAGTGGTTTTGGGTTGGGTTGAGTGGTTTTGGGTTGGGTTGTATGGTGTTGGGTTGGGTTGAGTGGTGTTGGGTTGAGTGGTGTCGGTTTGGGTTGAGTGGTGTTGGGTTGAGTGGTGTTGGGTTGAGTGGTGTTGGGTTGAGTGGTGTTGGGTTGAGTGGTGTTGGGTTGAGTGGTGTTGGGTTGAGTGGTGTTGGGTTGAGTTGAGTGGTGTTGGGTTGAGTGGTGTTGGGTTGAGTTGAGTGGTGTTGGGTTGAGTTGAGTGGTTTTGGGTTGGGTTGTATGGTGTTGGGTTGGGTTGAGTGGTGTTGGGTTGAGTGGTGTCGGTTTGGGTTGAGTGGGGTTGGGTTAAGTGGGGTCGGCTTGGGTTGGGTGGTGTTGGGTTCGGTGGTGTTGGGTTGGG
>NW_017310774.1:2230-2999 GCF_000935625.1 Nanorana parkeri | reverse complement strand
GTTGGGTTGAGTGGTGTTGGGTTGAGTTGAGTGGTGTTGGGTTGAGTGGTGTTGGGTTGAGTTGAGTGGTGTTGGGTTGAGTTGAGTGGTTTTGGGTTGGGTTGTATGGTGTTGGGTTGGGTTGAGTGGTGTTGGGTTGGGTTGAGTGGTGTCGGTTTGGGTTGAGTGGTGTTGGGTTGGGTTAAGTGGTGTTGGGTTGGGTTGAGTGGTGTTGGGTTGAGTGGTGTTGGGTGGTGTTGAGTTGGGTTGGGTTAAATGGTGTTGGGTTGGGTTAAGTGGTGTTGGATTGTGTTGAGTGGTGTTGGGTTGAGTGGTGTTGGGTTGGGTTAAGTGGTGTTGGATTGGGTTGAGTGGTGTTGGGTTGAGTGGTGTTGGGTTAAGTGGTGTTGGGTTGGGTTGAGTTGTATGGTGTTGGGTTGGGTTGAGTGCTGTTGGGTTGGGTTGAGTGCTGTTGGGTTGAGTGGTGTAGGGTTGTGTTGAGTGGTGTTGGGTTGAGTGGTGTTGGGTTGGGTTGAGTGGTGTTGGGTTGGGTTGAGTGGTGTTGGGTTGGGTTGTATGCTGTTGGGTTGTGTTGAGTGGTGTTGGGTTGAGTGGTGGTGGGTTGAGTGGTGTTGGGTTGTGTTGTATGGTGTTGGGTTGTGTTGAGTGGTGTTGGGTTGGGTTGTATGGTGTTGGGTTGAGTGGTGTTGGGTTGAGTGGTGTCGGGTTGGGTGGTGTTGGGTTGAGTGATGTTGGTTTGAGTGGTGTTGGGTTGAGTGGTGTTGGGTTG
>NW_017310774.1:0-1072 GCF_000935625.1 Nanorana parkeri | reverse complement strand
CAGAGACTGGGGACATAGTACAGGAGAGGGTCAGAGACTGGGGACATAGTACAGGAGAGGGTCAGAGACTGGGGACATAGTACAGGAGAGGGTCAGAGACTGGGGACATAGTACAGGAGAGGGCCAGAGACTGGGGACATAGTACAGGAGAGGGTCAGAGACTGGGGACATGTTTCAGGAGCTGGAATTGGGTCCTCTGGATAAGTGAAGGAAATCACTGCAGGGGGCCCAAAGGTTGGAACGCCCGGGCCCTACAATCTGATTGGACGATATGCCGGATGGGGGTCGGGGAATGTAACCATGTGGTAATGAGTAGACAGATGATTCTCGCAGACACTTAGGGCCCCCAGGGGCCCCGTCCTCCTGTATTGTACTCACACTGGTGATCACTTTGCCGGATCTGTTGCGCTGTGTGACGGTGACCCCGAGCCGCTCTCCTCCCTCGGTCACATCGATGACGGAGTCACAGACGGTCCGCACACATCTCACCACGCCGGGATCATGTACATCTACGTGCAGCAATGACAGGAAGTGCACGTCATGTGACCCTACCAGGGGGAGGAGCAGAGAGTGTTAGTGATCTCAGTGCTGAGTCACAGCCATACAATCAGAGTGTGACCTCTGCTTACCACAGACAGCACCGGGGTCATGGCTCAGACAGTGTATGTAGAACAGCCAATCAGGAGGGATACCCAGGAGGGCGGGTGGCATACACATGGGGCGTGGCATACACAAGGGGCGTGGCATACACATGGAGGGTGCTCGGTGTTGCTCACCTTGCTGGGGGCGGGTCAGGTCTCGGAGGGTGTGGCAGACGGAGGGGAGGGGACATCGGGCGAGGATCCAGCTGAGAGAATCCAGGACCACGGTGACCGGGGAGGCCGAGCGGCTCAGCTGATCTCTGATTGTCTCTGCGGTGAAATCTTGCGGCGTCAACGACCCGGAACCCGACCGCCAGCACCGAGGATCCGAGAAACCATCATGGAGGGTGAGGCTGCGAGGAGACGACACTGTGACCTCCCGACCTACACCCCCATACTACAACCACCATCATCTCCCCACCGACAGCCCC
>NW_017310773.1:13597-13969 GCF_000935625.1 Nanorana parkeri | reverse complement strand
AGAGAGGAGGACGAAGGACATAGAGAGGAGGATGAAGGACACAATGAGAAGTACAAGGGGAAAAGATGTGACAATCATTACCAGTCTGTGCTCCATATTGGGGGTAACTTCCAGCTCCGTAACCTAAAAAGACACCAGAGGACATGAGGACCAGAGAGATGAAATGATTGTGTGTCTCTAGATCTGCCCCAATCTCAGGAGACGCCTCGTGTCACTGGACATCATTCTGAGGGGCAGGAGGAGGATCATTACCTGCTTGCTCGCCATATTGGGGGTAATTAGAAGCTCCGTAACCTGTGTGGACAGAAGAAACAAAGGATGAGAAACATGTCAGAGGACAGAGAGAGAGGAGGAGGACAGAGGACAGAGAGA
>NW_017310773.1:8585-9089 GCF_000935625.1 Nanorana parkeri | reverse complement strand
GAGGAGGAGGACAGAGGACAGAGAGAGAGGAGGAGGACAGATGACAGAGAGAGAGAGGAGGAGGACAGAGAGAGGAGGAGGACAAAGAGAGGAGGACGACAAAGAGAGGAGGACAGAGAGAGAGGAGGACAGAGAGAGAGGAGGACAGAGAGAGAGGAGGGCAGAGAGAGGACAGAGAGAGGAGGACAGAGAGAGGAGGAGGACAGAGAGAGTAGAGAGAGGAGGAGGACAGAGGAAAGAGAGAGGAGGACAGAGGAAAGAGAGAGGAGGACAGAGGAAAGAGAGAGGAGGACAGAGGAAAGAGAGAGGAGGACAGAGGACAGAGAGAGGAGGAGGACAGAGATGACTAATAAATGACAGTACCTCCCTGGGCTCCATACTGGGGGTAGCTCCCGGCTCCATATCCTGCAATACAGAGACCACACAAGTCGTAGAAAGTTCTCTGCACCACAAGACACATTTTATGTTTCTAGCAAATCAATTCTTCACATTTCAAGCAGCAGA
>NW_017310773.1:454-6522 GCF_000935625.1 Nanorana parkeri | reverse complement strand
CATACACTATATTGCCAAAAGTATTAGCCCCTCCCCCTCCATATCATTGGATTCCGGAGTTCCGTGACATTTCCCGGCCACTAAATATTCCGCCGCGGTCGCCTGTTACTGGGATTATAACAAAGTGGAAGCAACCAGGAACAACAGCAACTCAGCCAGGAAGTGGTAGGCCACGTCACATGACAGAGCGGGGTCAATGCTGAAGCGCACAGCGCGCAGAAGTCGCCAGCTGTCTGCGGAGTCAATAGCTACAGACCTCCAAACTCCATGCGGCCGTCAGATTGGCACAACAACAGTGTGTAGAGAGCTTCTGGGAGAGAGAGAGGGGAGAGAGAGAGGGGAGAGAGAGAGAGATGTGGAGTAGATGGATGCAGCATACTAGGTTCTTATACCTCCTTGAGCGGCGATGTTCGGATATCCAGCGGCACCATAACCTGCAGATATAAACGGGTTTGAAGCAGAAACATCAGTTAAAACATGAAGAACAGAGGACAGAGAATGAGGAGGAAGCTCATTGGGGCAGATCATTCATTTCCACCCTGTTGGGGGGTCTCTGTTGTCTTATAACATTAGTTTATCAGTTGCAGTGGCACAAAGCGAAGGGGACTGTAATGGGGGCGGACACCAGGCCTGAGGATAAGGGGCCCTTTAACACATGTACAGACTGTATTTCAGAGGACATTCCGGAAACCCCGGAGTAAAATGATCATGAGTCTGGAAGTGTAATCAGATGAAACAGTATTACAGATCAATGTAACTCCTCCCTAAAGGCATCCCAAAGCCTGGACCCGGAACAGTGCACCGGGGTCTATTCCAGAATGGCTGCATCTAAATCATGGTGGTGGACGAGGTTCTTCTAGTGATGAAAGTTCTTAGGTGAGATGGTCAAGAAGACAGAGTATACATGAACAATATAATAAGAGATGGACGGAGCTTGTCATGGACACACACGGGAAACCAGCATAGGGGATACTTTATAAACAGGAAGAGAAATATCCCACACAGTCTGAGGGGTCCGTACCGGCTTTGGGTGATTTTGCTCCAAGGCCTGCAATGAAAAAGAAACAAATAAAAAAAAAGTCATTTATATTTCAGTTCATCTCAGTTGTGATGATTTCTGATGGTTCTCCAGCACTCGGATCTCACCTTGTCCAAGAACATTGCCCAGGTAACTTCCAGCTCCATTTCCATAACCTGCAATATATAATCCATGCTTATTCTACCATCCTTCCAAATTACGGATCACCTCCTTATGAGGCTCACTTACTCATAAGAATCACCCCCTTATAAGGATCACCTACCTATGAGGATCACCTACCTATGAGGATCACCTAACTATGAGGATCACCTAACTATGAGGATCACCTAACTATGAGGATCACCTAACTATGAGGATCACCTAACTATGAGGATCACCTAACTATGAGGATCACCTAACTATGAGGATCACCTACCTATGAGGATCACCTAACTATGAGGATCACCTAACTATGAGGATCACCTAACGATAAGGATCACCTAACGATCACCTAACGATAAGGATCACCTCCTTTTAAAGATCTCCTCCTTATGAGGACAACCTCCTCAAAGAGAATCACCTCCTTATGAGGGCCACCTTCTTATGAAGATCTCCTCCTTATGAGGAGCACCTCCTTATGCATATCACCTAACTATGAGGATCACCTACCTATGAGGATCACCTACCTATGAGGATCACCTCCTTACAGGGGCCACCTCATTATGAGGATCACCTACCTATGAGAATCACTCCTTTACGAGGGCCACCTCCTTATAAGGATCACCTACCTATGAGGATCACCTCTTCATGAGAATTGCCTCCTTATGAGGATCACCTCTTCATGAGAATTGCCTTCTTATGAGGATCACCTCCTCAATGAGGATCACCTACCTATGAGGATCACCTCCTTATAAAGATCTCCTCCTTATAAGGGCCACCTCCTTATAAGGGCCACCTCCTTATGAGGGCCACCTCCTTATGAGGGCCACCTCTTTTGTGACCATTTTATTGGATTATAGTCTCACACTTTATAGTTACCTGGCTTCTGTTTAGCAGCCTGAGGATACTGGCCCAGACCTAGGGGTGGGAGTAGAAGACAGTCAGTGATGGGGAACCAGGATGGATTCATGGAGTGATAGAGGAGAGAGGGGAAAACATTGTGTGACTAACATTCTGGAAGACCGAGCTTCTTCAAGATGGAGGTTCCACACATATATTCAACAGTCACCACCAAGAAGAAAGATATAAGATGAAAAATGTTGTGAAAGAAACCACTCACCCGATTTCCCGGCTTTTACACCCAATCCTCCGTATCCGTTCCTGACTCCTGAGGAAAAGATTACATTGGTGCCAGCCATGTATTTTACACGCCCCACTCACACCTAGCCCAAGTCACCTTCCCCACAAACCTACTCCAGTCACCCTTCCAAACCAGCCCCAAACACAAGCTCTCCCACCAACACAACCCATGCCTCCTGTTCCATAGTCGGTGGGAAGGAGGCAGGCCCGCGGTCCCCTCCAAATAGCAGAGTAACGGAGGCTTCCGTCACACCACCCAGCCCATTCTGACCTAGTCTTAGTCACTCCATCTCTTTAAAACTGGCCCCAGTTACTATCTTCCCTAAAGTCTTACCCAGTGACCTGACCCCCTTCCAAAGCAGCCCCAGTAACAACTCCCTCTCCAACCTACTCTAGTCACCTTGACTGTTCCAAACTAGCCAAATTACCACACCTACCTACCTCCATCCACCAGATCCCTTCAAACCTACCTCCATCCACCAGACACCTTCTAATCTACCTCCATCCACCAGACCCCTTCAAACCTACCTCCCTCCACCAGACCCTCTTCTAACCTACCTCAAACCACCAGACCCCTTCAAACCTACCTCCATCCACCAGACCCCTTCAAACCTACCTCAAACCACCAGACCCCTTCAAACCTACCTCCATCCACCAGACCCCTTCTAATCTACCTCCATCCACCAGACCCCTTCTAACCTACCTCAAACCACAAGACCCCTTCAAACCTACCTCAAACCACCAGACCCCTTCAAACCTACCTCCATCCACCAGACCCCTTCTAACCTACCTCAAACCACAAGACCCCTTCAAACCTACCTCCATCCACCAGACCCCTTCAAACCTACCTCCATCCACCAGACCCCTTCTACCTCAAACCACCAGACCCCTTCACACCTACCTCCATCCACCAGACCCCTTCTAACCTACCTCAAACCACCAGATCCCTTCAAACCTACCTTAAACCACCAGACCCCTTCAAACCTACCTCCATCCACCAGACCCCCTTCAAACCTACCTCCATCCATCAAACCCCTTCAAACCTACCTCCATCCATCCACCAGACCCCTTCAAACCTACCTCAAACCACCAGACCCCTTCAAACCTACCTCCATCCATCCATCAGACCCCTTCAAACCTACCTCCCACCACTAGACCCCTTCAAACCTACCTCCATCCATCAGACCCCTTCAAACCTACCTCCATCCCACCAGACCCCTTCAAACCACCAGACCCCTTAAAACCTATCTCCCACCACTAGACCCCTTCAAACCTATTTCCATTACCTAGACCCCATTACACCTACCTCCAACCATCAGACCCCTTAAACTAATTCCAGTCACCTGAATCAACAGAGCAGCCACTTACCAGAAGGACCTTGTTGGTAGCCTTGAGATGGGTTCTGGGGGTATTTTCCTACACACAGAAACATGGGTTAGCCTGAAGATAGAGAGGGTCATAGACAGTACATAATACATCTTGGGGTCTTTGGAGTAAGAGAACAGAATATGCGACACAAACCTCCAGATTTTGCCCCCAGAGGACCGCCATATCCTGGCTGTTGGGCTCCGGCACCTTTATGGAGAAAACAGAAGTAGGTTCAGGCATAACAATCTGGTGGCAGTTGGGTGGTTAGTACAGACAGCTGGTACAGACAGGGGGGGTGCAGTGGAGTCTGTACAGAAGGTAGGAGAGGGGCAGTGTTAGTTGGTGGTCAGTCAGGGGGCAGTTGGGTGGTTAGTAGACAGGTGGTACAGTCAGGGGGCTGCAGTAGAGTCAGTACAGATGGTAGGAGAGGAGCAGTTGGTGGTCAGTTAGGGGGCAGTTGGGTGGTTAGTAGACAGGTGGTACAGTCAGTACAGATGGTAGGAGAGGGGCAGTGTTAGTTGGTGGTCAGTTAGGGGGCAGTTGGCTGGGCAGTACAGAAGGCTGAAGTCAGTGGAGTAGGTTCAGAAGGCTGAAGAGGGGTAATGTCGGCCAAAGGTTAGTCAGGGGCCATTTGCGTGTGTTGTACAGTTAGCTGGAGGTGGGGCGGGGGGGTGGGAGGGGGGTACTGGTGCAGTTTCGCTCTCACCTCGGGCATAATCCGGCTGATATTGGGGGTTTCCTCCGGCACTCTGCTGGGGTTTGGCCCCTGAAGGAAATGGGAACACAGTAGAGATAACATTCGGAAATGAAGCAGAGAATGAAATGTTCTTCTAGCCAATCACTGAGGGGCTTTCCTTCCACTAGTCACAGGCGGCATTTCGAGGGTCACTGATGAGCCTGATGCCCCCAACGTTCACTCTGAAGACTGAGCCCAGACACATAGCCAGGAGGAGACCCAGAGCCCAGACACATAGCCAGGAGGAGACCCAGAGCCCAGACACATAGCCAGGAGGAGACCCAGAGCCCAGACACATAGCCAGGAGGAGACCCAGAGCCCAGACACATAGCCAGGAGGAGACCCAGAGCCCAGACACATAGCCAGGAGGAGACCCAGAGCCCAGACACATAGCCAGGAGGAGACCCAGAGCCCAGACACATAGCCAGGAGGAGACCCAGAGCCCAGACACATAGCCAGGAGGAGACCCAGAGCCCAGACACATAGCCAGGAGGAGACCCAGAGCCCAGACACATAGCCAGGAGGAGACCCAGAGCCCAGACACATAGCCAGGAGGAGACCCAGAGCCCAGACACATAGCCAGGAGGAGACCCAGAGCCCAGACACATAGCCAGGAGGAGACCCAGAGCCCAGACACATAGCCAGGAGGAGACCCAGAGCCCAGACACATAGCCAGGAGGAGACCCAGAGCCCAGACACATAGCCAGGAGGAGACCCAGAGCCCAGACACATAGCCAGGAGGAGACCCAGAGCCCAGACACATAGCCAGGAGGAGACCCAGAGCCCAGACACATAGCCAGGAGGAGACCCAGAGCCCAGACACATAGCCAGGAGGAGACCCAGAGCCCAGACACATAGCCAGGAGGAGACCCAGAGCCCAGACACATAGCCAGGAGGAGACCCAGAGCCCAGACACATAGCCAGGAGGAGACCCAGAGCCCAGACACATAGCCAGGAGGAGACCCAGAGCCCAGACACATAGCCAGGAGGAGACCCAGAGCCCAGACACATAGCCAGGAGGAGACCCAGAGCCCAGACACATAGCCAGGAGGAGACCCAGAGCCCAGACACATAGCCAGGAGGAGACCCAGAGCCCAGACACATAGCCAGGAGGAGACCCAGAGCCCAGACACATAGCCAGGAGGAGACCCAGAGCCCAGACACATAGCCAGGAGGAGACCCAGAGCCCAGACACATAGCCAGGAGGAGACCCAGAGCCCAGACACATAGCCAGGAGGAGACCCAGAGCCCAGACACATAGCCAGGAGGAGACCCAGAGCCCAGACACATAGCCAGGAGGAGACCCAGAGCCCAGACACATAGCCAGGAGGAGACCCAGAGCCCAGACACATAGCCAGGAGGAGACCCAGAGCCCAGACACATAGCCAGGAGGAGACCCAGAGCCCAGACACATAGCCAGGAGGAGACCCAGAGCCCAGACACATAGCCAGGAGGAGACACGGAGCCCAGACACATAGCCAGGAGGAGACCCGGAGCCCAGACACATAGCCAGGAGGAGACCCAGAGCCCAGACACATAGCCAGGAGGAGACCCAGAGCCCAGACACATAGCCAGGAGGAGACCCGGAGCCCAGACACATAGCCAGGAGGAGACCCAGAGCCCAGACACATAGCCAGGAGGAGACCC
>NW_017310773.1:0-333 GCF_000935625.1 Nanorana parkeri | reverse complement strand
AGAAGACCAGGGCCCAGACACATGGCCAGGAGGAGACCCGGAGCCCAGACACATAGCCAGGAGGAGACCCGGAGCCCAGACACATAGCCAGGAGGAGACCCGGAGCCAGCGTCACACAGGGAGTGTGCAGTTGACAGGGTTGCACTAGGGCCCCATTCTGTATAATATTAGGCTGACCCTGGGGCCCAGCACTGCCCACTACACCCGGGGCAGCAATATACACATTCAGGGCAGCAAAGAGCTAGCTTGGGAAGGGAATAATTAATGGAAAGAGGGGTAAGACATGGCAGATGGGGCAGTATAGATGTAGTAGGGTATTAGGTGGGGGGGCAG
>NW_017310772.1:0-224 GCF_000935625.1 Nanorana parkeri | reverse complement strand
ATATATATATATATAATATAGATTAATTATTTCTTTTATTTTAAATAGAAATGCAGCAGCAGAGTAACTTTGTACTAAGATGGATTCGATTAGGTGAATGAGAATGTGAGTTTGTCCAGGTGAAAACAGTTATCTCCCTAATCCAGTTCTTGATTTCCCCATCAGTTCAGTGTAACATTTAGTTCCAGGTTGAACATTTGGATCAGCACCCAGTACGTTTTTTT
>NW_017310771.1:1599-14876 GCF_000935625.1 Nanorana parkeri | reverse complement strand
GCACGCAACCCGCGCATGTGCGTGTTGGGCTTCGTAAATCACCCCCTACATGTTTACTTTGTTTCCTGATGTAAAAAAAAACAAACAGTGTGCTGTTCCCCGGCAATTCATATTAGTCCCGTTAGGTCTGGTAGGAATTTTAAGGGGGAACACCAACGCCATTTTTTAAAAATGGGGTCCCACCTAAAATCCCATACCAGACCCTTAATCTGGGCAGCAGCCTAGCAAGGAAGGAAAGGACCCCCTGGAAAAGTACCTTGTCCCCATGTCGATAGAGACAAGGGCCTCTTCCCCATAACCCTGACCTGGTGGTCAGTGGTTGTGGGGGTCTGTGGGCAGGGGGCTCATCTGCATCTGGGTTCCCCCTCTCATGCCACCCCCCCTTGTGAATGGTTAAATAAAGGGTTAAATAAAATATAAATAAACACACCACACCTTAGCAAAAATTCCTTTAATTGAACAGAAACAAAACATCCATTTTTGACAATTACTTTGTTTTAAATACATTTTAAAAAGTCCCACAAAGTCATTCCAGCGTCAGCCGACAATTGGAAAAAACTAAAAACTCTCTGATGCAATGTTTACATTGGGCAGTGTGCAGAAATAAACAAAGCCTGCTATTGGCTATTTGAAATTGAAATACCCAATAGCAGGCTGGCTAATGCTCCGCCCACTGCCTGATGTCAGTCATAAAGGAGCGGACCTGAGAGGGAACTTTCTCTCTCAGGTTCGCTCCTCTGCAGGAGCAATAGCCATTCTGTTATTGACCATTTTTAATTGCACTAACCAATAACAGAATGGCTATTGCTCCGCCCACTGCCTTCTATCAATCAGCAGAGGAGCCGACCCGAAGGGAAACTTTCTCTCTCAGATCCGCTCCTCTATGACTGACAGAAGGCAGAGGGTGGAGCAGTAGCCAGCTTGCTATTGGCTATTGCACTTTAAATAGCCAATAGCAGAATGGCTGCCGCCCACTGCCTCAGTCCCAGAGAAGCAGACCTGAGAAAGTTCCTGTTCATGATTGTTTATCTGGATGACATCTTGGTGTTTTCTCCCACACTCGAGGCTCACAGGATCCATATGTGCCAAGTTCTTGCACGTCTGCGCACCCACAAGTTGTATGCCAAGGCCGAAAAGTGTGAGTTCCATAAAGACTCCATTCAGTTCCTCGGACTGATCATATCCACTAGACGTGTGCGATTCGTTTAGTTCCGAATCGAAATTCGGACGAATATTCGGAAATTTGTAGATTTGGATCACCCGAATCTCCGAAATTCCCATTTCCGAATTAAAAACCGAAACATCCGAATCCGAAATTTCGGATCCGAATTTCGGATTTTGACCCGTAATTTCGGATTCGGATCAATCACCAGCCAATTAGAAAAGAAATCCAAAAAGAATCCGATCCGAAAGCGAACGTGCGGTCGAACGAACGGAAATAAACGCACTTAACACTGTGACTACTTTCTAACCAATCACATGTATTTTTCAGCTGCTGGGTGTTGGCTTTCATGCACGGTCATGTGACTGCTCTTTGTGGGTTAGAGAAGTGGATAGAGAAAGACATGTATTTGTGATCTGTGAGAAGCTTAGATTTATCTTCGCCATCCTCAGTTTATTTTGTTTGTTTTTTTTTCATATTTTTAGTTGTAGTGAGTGAGGGGATCATCTTTTGCTTATTATTTTCTGTTTTTTTGATAGTTCTTCAGAGATTTGATTTGGGTACTGTTGTGGACATTTTACTAGGATGTGTTTTTAGTGTATTGTAATGTTTTGTCATTAGTCTCTCAGTGTCTCGGTTTAAATAAGCACTGGGGGGTTAAACCATTGGAGTAGATATCTTATGCGCTGCAGAGCAGTGTCTTCTTGGCGAATGTATGGACGCCGACTGGGGCCCCCCGTAAAATGCATGGCTTTATTGGCTTGCGTGGATACATTTGTTTGGAACGCAGTATATGAAAGGAACGTGCGTTTATTGTCCCTAGTGAGTCTGATCAACCCGCTGGAGATAATGACGTTGCCTGAAAATGAGCGCGCATGAGAATCATAGTAACGTTATGTGGCATTGATCACTGAGCAATGCTGGATAAAGTCACTCCGGTGGTGATAGATTATTACATGTGATTGTTCTACTAATGTGTTTTGTTAGCTGGCTCCTGTTCACTTCCTGTCTGTACCACTTCCTGGTTTGCTGGTTGTTGAAATCATCTGCTGGTTTGCTATCACTTCCTGTCGCTGTTTGAGACACCCCTTCCTGTCTTGCTGTTTGAGACACCCCTTCCTTTCTGACATCACTTCCTGTTGGGCAGGTATAAAACAATAAACATACCTGTGCTCAGGTCTCTAAGCATGGGATTATCAAGCAAGCAACACATGTCTCCTAACTCTACATGACTCTGAAGGGGATACTTCCAGTCCTTGCACAAAAGAGCGTAGTACAACGGGGGAAATTATTTGCGCTTGGCGCAGCTTAATGCGACATGGATTTGTGCGTTGAACCAAGCAAATTTCCATAACAGTACTAGTTGCGTGCCACAGGCAGGCATTTTGTTCTTAAAGATCTGATCTTAAGTAGTTGAGATCTGATCTGTGTATTTGTTATCTTCCTAGTGTGATTGCCATAACTTTCTATTCAGCACCAGCAGCATACTGTTGAACTTGTGACCTCTTTTCTTTGCTGCGCATATAGTTAGAGTCACAATGTCGAATCCCACTGGCTCTGGTGGTGCTCGTCCTCAGCTGTCTGCCAGTACATCTGAGCTCAACTCCCCTCCTGTGAAGTTGAGGAGGAAAGGCATTATCAGCTCAGCTGGCACAAGCAGGGCACCTGTTAAAAGCCAAAAACGCCATGGAGGCAATGGCTGCCGCCAGCTCTTTAAAGATTTGGCCCCAGAAACCACCTGCACAGCCGTAACCAGCAGTGGTGTTACCACCGCTGCCACCACATCTGCTGCTGTGAGCATAGTGCCCAATATGTTTTATGGCAGAGGTCAGGTGAAAGCTGTGCAAGGTGTTCCTAGTGTGCACGCCTTCAAGCAGCCAAAAAAGGAAATGTTGGTTATGCAGGAGGCAGTGGCACTATCTAAGGCTCATCAATCTTGCAACACTACTGCTACTGCAAGTGCCACCACCAGCATTACTGCTACTGCCTTTGACACCACCAGCAGTACTGTGATGGCTTGTTCAGTTAGCAGTGAGCCTGCACATCTGGGAATGAAAGGAAGTGAGGGAACAGCTGGCCAAAAACATCAATTCCCTCATTTTTATGATGATGATGATGATGATGATTTGGAGGTAGGCTTGTTCCCGTCCCTTATCATCAATGAGGCAGATTTTGAACTGTCTGCACCTTGTGCATCCCCTGACAGCCCACCAGAGTTAGCACTGCTTCACTCCCCAGTTGTTTTCTCCCCTGCCTCCCCTGGTACACGTGCTGAGTCTCCCACACCAGATGTGAGCCCTGACATAATGTCTGACTCTGATTCATTTCCTGTGGCCAAGGCCTCAGGGATGCGTTTGGCAGCTGCCCAACCTCAGTCAGACATCACCCCTGCTGTTCAAGGAATGCCACCGTCCAGTAGCGTTGTTAGCTGCCGTTCTAAAATATGGCAGCATTATTAGAAAATTGGTAATGGGCAGCTAGCAAAGTGCAATCACTGTGGCAGGCAGTTGAGCAGGGGCAAAATGGTCGGTCACTTCACCAACAGTGGCATTAACCAACATATGCGCCTACATCATCAGGCAGTGCTACTAAGGGATTAATGTGGTGTCGCTCCTCCCTCAAGCACCACCCGTGTAGCAACTCTGGCCGCCCCCACCACCACAACGCAGTCTAGAGCCGCTGCCAAGCAACATGCAGTCCCTTCAAAGCAACCTACGTTGGATCAATTCGGCGGCTTTCAGGGCAGGGGGTAATTCCCTCATTTTTATGGTTTTGATGATGATGATGATGATGATGATTTGGAGGTAGGCTTGTTCCCGTCCCTTATCATCAATGAGGCAGATTTTGAACTGTCTGCACCTTGTGCATCCCCTGACAGCCCACCAGAGTTAGCACTGCTTCACTCCCCAGTTGTTTTCTCCCCTGCCTCCCCTGGTACACGTGCTGAGTCTCCCACACCAGATGTGAGCCCTGACATAATGTCTGACTCTGATTCATTTCCTGTGGCCAAGGCCTCAGGGATGCGTTTGGCAGCTGCCCAACCTCAGTCAGACATCACCCCTGCTGTTCAAGGAATGCCACCGTCCAGTAGCGTTGTTAGCTGCCGTTCTAAAATATGGCAGCATTATTAGAAAATTGGTAATGGGCAGCTAGCAAAGTGCAATCACTGTGGCAGGCAGTTGAGCAGGGGCAAAATGGTCGGTCACTTCACCAACAGTGGCATTAACCAACATATGCGCCTACATCATCAGGCAGTGCTACTAAGGGATTAATGTGGTGTCGCTCCTCCCTCAAGCACCACCCGTGTAGCAACTCTGGCCGCCCCCACCACCACAACGCAGTCTAGAGCCGCTGCCAAGCAACATGCAGTCCCTTCAAAGCAACCTACGTTGGATCAATTCGGCGGCTTTCAGGGCAGGGGGATTTCCCGGCAGCAGTCGCGGCTAATCACCCGCCTGATAGGTCAGCTGATCACTGTTGGTGGGGCTCCATTTAACATGGTGGAGTGTGAGCTGTTCAGGCAGCTCATGCAGGCTGTAGCACCACAGTACCACATCCCATCCCGCACGACCTTCAGCAAATCGGTGGTGCCATCTTTATACAGGGCGTGCGTTGGTATGCTAAAGGAGGAGCTCATAAGGTCTGCTGGCCAGTCTGTCCACTTCACTACAGACATCTGGATTGCCCCCATGGCCAGCACGCCTTCCTCGCCCTCACAGCTCATTGGTGGCAGCCTAAGGTGGCCCAAGATACAGCTGCACCTGAAGAATCAACATCAGCAGCTGGCAAAGAGGGGCACCGCTCATTCCTTTTGCATGCTGAGGTCATGGATGAGCAGCACACTGCGCAGAACATCTTGCGGGCACTGCAAAAGATGTTTAAGCAGTGAATGGGGGACCAGGCAGGCACGAAGTGCAGGATGGGCTTTGTGGTCTCAGATAGTGCTGCCAACATGACCAAGGCTGTGCGTAATGGGGGATTTGTGGGTGTGCGGTGCTTGTTATAAGGGGTGCTTTGGAGGAGCAAGAGAAAAAGTGTGGTAGGCTGTCCACACTGCTGGACTCTTTTCGGAAGATGGCTGGACACTTCCATCGCAGTGTCAGGGACGGCCATCTTCTCAGGCTACAACAGAGGAAAGCAGGCCTTCCAGAGCACCGCCTTAAACAAGACGTGTTGACGAGGTGGAACTCTACACTGGCTATGCTAGAGCATATCCTGGAGCAGCAAAAGGCTCTCCATGCCATGTCCTATGAGCACAACATTGGCATTGGAAGACCTCTAGGCAGGGAGGATTGGGCCATTGTTGCACAGGTTGTGGCTGTCTTGAAGCCAATTCAGGCAGTCACTGAAAACCTGAGCCAGGAGAGAGCCAGCATAGCTGCCCCTGTTCACCCATCTCCAAAACAAATTGGAGAGGTTACTGTCCTCTCAGGAATTGTTGCCTGGTGGTGTCCCTCTACCTGAGGTTGTGACACTCTTGAGGAGCCTGCATAGTGGTATGCTCAAGCGCATTGCAGACCTGACAGCCACTTGCCCGGAATTGATGCTGGCTGCTTTCTGTGACCCACGCATCAAGGGCAAGATGGCTTTGCGGTGCAACGCGCTCACTGCATGGAGGGATCGCCTGATTGCAAGGGTGCATGATAGAGAGAGAGAGAGAGAGATATGGGAACGCTGCTACAGGAGGAGGAGGAAGAGGAGGAGGAGGAGGAGAGAGATGAGCCCATCTCTCATTCCCCAACTCGCGCCAGCAGCGCTCATGCCAGCGGAGCAGCTGCTTTCTGGGCTTAGGCACTTGATGACCTAGTTGGACCCACCAGAATGCCCCCCCAAAAAAACAAGTCTGCGCAGGAGACTGTAGCTGCATACCTGTCTGAACCTCCATTGCACCCTACTATAGATCCCATGGATTTTTGGCAGGAGAAGAGAGATATGTGGCCTGCCCTCTCCAATTTGGCCCAAGAGCTCCTGTCCCCCAACCAGCATCCAGAGTGACGGGAAACATCCTATTGCCTCAGCGATCACAGCTTTCCCCCCACCTAATGGAGCAGTTGGTCTTTGTAAAGGTGAACTTGCCCAAGCTGGGGTACCCATCCCTCACTCTGGACATCAATTAAAAATGTGAACAACTTCCTTGTTTGCTTTGTGCTTTCTCATTTGTTTAGTGTTCAAGTTTGAATCTGTACGTTAAAAAAAAAAAAAGTATTTGTTCTTCGTTGCTCCCGGGCACTCCCATCAGTGTATAAAAATCAGCCAAACAACTTTAAAAAAAAAAAAACGGTGGTCAATGTGCCAAATTTTTCAAATCCATAAACACCAAAGTTTGTGGTACCCTTCTTGCTGCCCTCACTGTGCGATGGTACTCTTCGGATGCTGAAATTGGCCCGGTAACACCGGTGGCCTGTCCTGCATTCCTGTCTCTGTGGAAGGAGACATTTTTTATGATAAAATACATTATGGTCAACGTGCCAAATTTTTTCCAGCCCGTAACGGGCTCATATCAAGTTGGTGGTTTCTTGCTTGATGTCCCCACTCTCCGGACGGCGAAAGAGGCGCCAGAACATCGGTAGAATTGCCTGCATTCCCGCCCCTGTCGAAGGAGAAATTTTTCATGACCAAAAAATCCAATTATGGTCAACGTGCCAAATGTTTCCCAACCCGGAACGGGCTACTACCAAGTCGGTTGCGTCTGGCTTGATGCCCCCCACTCTCCGGACGGCGAAAGAGGCACCAGAACATCGGTGGAATTGCCTGCATTCCCGCCTCTGTCGAAGGAGACATTTTTCATGACCAAAAAATCCAATTATGGTCAACGTGCCAAATGTTTCCCAGCCCGGAACAGGCTACTACCAAGTCGGTTGCGTCTGGCTTGATGCCCCCCACTCTCTGGACGGCGAAAGAGGCACCAGAACATCGGTGGAATTGCCTGCATTCCCGCCTCTGTCGAGGGAGAAATTTTTCATGACCAAAAAATCCAATTATGGTCAACGTGCCAAATGTTTCCCAGCCCAGAACGGGCTACTACCAAGTCGGTTGCGTCTGGCTTGATGCCGTCCACTCTCCGGACGGCGAAAGAGGCGCCAGAACATCGGTGGAATTGCCTGCATTCCCGCCTCTGTCGAAGGAGAAATTTTTCATGACCAAAAAATCCAATTATGGTCAACGTGCCAAATGTTTTCCAGCCTGGAACGGGCTACTACCAATTTTTGCAATACATGTTTCATAAAATTTGCATCCTGAAGAAAGTGATTGCCTTCGCAAGGCTAGTTAACTGAACTATGACAGCTTTGCTTTGCAGAACGTGGTTTCAAATGCTTTGTGCAACAACTTACAACTTACAAACAACTTAAACTTCATCTTCCGGATTAATAGCTATGTTGTTATACATGTACATAAATTACATCCCCAAAAATACATAAAACTGGCAATTGTTTCTCTTAAGGAAATAATTTGCACAAATTATGGAGTACTGCTCTTTGGAGGGGGAGAGAGAAAAATATCTGATTGGCTGTGTAAAATAAACATAATGCAAGTCAATAGTGGTCGAAAGTTCAAAAACCCAAGTAATTTGCCATATAAGTTGTATGGGGTTCCAGGGACTGCGTTGGCCGATAGAAATCAATGACAAATAAAAAAAGTTTTTAAAGGAGCAGTGATTTTAACCTCACTTATAGGGTAACAATAATGAACAAATCCATCAAATTTCTTGCTTGTAGTGTCCTCTTAAACTGTCTGTGAAGTGGCGGATCTGTACTAGTATGTAATGTATTGAACCTGCTGCAGCAAAACTGACATTTCTTTAAAAAAATTAAAAAAGAAAAACATTTTCACATAAAGTTTTCAGTTACCCCTCCTATACAATACCAGACTCTTCAGGTTTGCTTGGAATGTTAGCAGGCCAGGGAGCAATGTTTCAAAAAAAGTTTGTGTGGGGTTTCACAGAAAAGTCATAGCAGGACTTAAGGTCTGGTAAGATAACTGAGGAGGGACCTCATGTACACCAAAAAAAAAAAAAGGTGCATGGTTCCACATTAAAGTCATAACAGGCCGTTAAGGTCTGGTATGAATTTAAATGAAGAACCCCACCCCCAAAATGCGTAGAAAAAACATGGTGTTACCAATAACATAAAATATACACCATACCATTGATCTGAGCATTTTTATCCGCCGTTTCGTATTCGACCTTGGATCGTGTCCCGTTCAAACAGATGTACGCTCTCTAACGGCCAGGCTTTAGCAAAAGACAACTATGAAGGCTTTCAGTGATAGTTATATATAGCATAGGAACTTCTCGATTAAAATTTAAAGCGTTTCATTTGGTTTAGGTTTCGTCCGTGGGTTCGCACGTTCGTGTGCGCGCACGGCCATGCGTAACCATTGCAGCCTGTCTTAGTGTGAACATAGCAACATCACAGAGACAAGCAGATTTGTATATTGTACAAATTTCACGCCAGGGACACCCGAGACCCCAAGAAAGAACCGCACCACCAATATGTCCTACGATGAGATGCTGGTGCGCATCTTTGATGCCCGAGACTACGACTGCCTTAAGGGCAGCTATGGGAAAAGGGCCAATGTCCGAAAAGGACCACATCCTGGGAAAGGTTTGCGCCACCCTCCTAACAAAGTTTGGACAGGAGCAAGGACCAGGTCCGTAAAAATGATCTGACCTGAATTACCATGAAGAGGACCAATTAAAAAGAATCCGTCGTGTCATTGCCAAACGTAAGTGGCATGTGCTTGCGTGTGCTATATGCACAGAAATTAATTGATAGATCTTGTCCTTTTTTCACGCAATGTTTGGAGGATTGGGGTTCAGGACTCATACATGCATTTTTGCATATCTCCTCCTTTTTTGTGATTTTAATTCTTTGTTAACATTATTATATTTAATTTATGTAGATGACATTACAATGCTATATTAATTTGGGAAGTCAATAAATAGTATGGTAGTGTGTGTTAGGGGGGTGGCGTGGGTAGGAGGTTGTGACTGATTCATGCATACGATCAGTGGTGTATTATTTTTGTTTTGTGCTGCCTTAGGCAAGACAACACTTGGGCACCCCCCCATCTAAATGTAAACACCCCTCCGACGGTCTGTTCCCTTGCATAAACCATCAGTTCTGGATATACCATGCATGCTGTATCCATGTTCTGACAGGTTGCGCTCTTAACCTAGCGGGTTGTGCAATAACTATATGAGAAGTGTATGGACTGGGCAATGACTATCTGAGCAGTGTATGGACTGTACATCAATCCTATGAACAGTCCCCACTCTAGAGAAGTGGCAGCTGATTCCTATCACTATTCCTATTACTAATATTCCTATTCCTATCATAGAAGCTAATGAGCCCTCCATGCCCTCCTTCTGTCCTGTACCTGGCACAGGTCCCTGAAGCACAGCTAGTAGAGGTAATCATTCTTGACATGTAGCGGCCTTGCATGCAGCTACAATCTTTGTCTGTTCTCCTTCCGGGTCTGGACGTCGTGCACAGGCCAGGCAGGGATAATGACAGCCCGTGCATCGGCTACGTGCTTAGTGCCTGTGGTCATCCCCCCGTTGGCCCAGTCCACCCACTGCTTGGCTTTCAGCAGACCTTTCCAGGCTGCGGCTGCCAGGCGTACCTAGCGTGTTCACACATTCCTCTTCAGCCGCCATCTGCTCGTCAGGACTGCTCAGGTGTCGGGGACAGCAGGGGAAAGCGAGAGTTCTGACTGTAAAAAAAATGTCATTTTACTGCAACGGAATTCGTCCAATAACGAATTTTGTTGCAGCAAAATGACATTAGTAAAAAAAACAGAACTGGAGCAGGCAAAATCTTGAGCAGCTGTGCATGGCAACCAATCAGCTTCTCTCTTTCATTGTAAAATCTTAGTTGAAGGAACATAAGAAAATCTGATTAGTTGCCATGGGCAACGACTGCAGATTCTGTTTGCTACAATTTTGAACAATTATCCCACAATGTATTTCTATATGTTCTAGCAGTGATATCTGTAAATGAGAATAATGGTGGGGGGAGGGGTGACATGGGGTAACCTAGATGCGTGGGGTTAACGGAGATGTGTGGGGTCACCTGGGATGTGTGTGGTCACCGGGGATGTGCGTTGTCACCGGAGATGTGCGTGGTCACCAGAGATTTCTATGCAGGCACGGATTTCCCACAAAGCCAACCGAGGGCCGGCCTTTTAGCAAAATTAAAGCATTTTCACTTTGAGTGATAGATAATGTGGCATAGGAACTTCAGGATTGCACTTTATGTTACAAGTTTAAGTTACTTTCGGCTTCGACCGTGTTCCGCATGTTCGTGCACGCGCAGGCCCGTCCGTGCGCACGCAGTCCCGTCCGTGCGCGCGCAGTCCCGTCCGTGCGCGCGCAGTCCCGTCCGTCTCCATTCCAGCCTGTCATTCAGCGTGAGCAGAGTGATAGACAGAGACCTGTTTTTCAAACATTTTCAAACAAAATGTCAGATATTCTGTCTGAGTCTGATGGATCATCTCCTTCAACAACGGGGACACCTGAGACCCCCAGAAAAAACGTGCCAGCAATATGACATTTGACGAGATGGTGGAGCTGGTGCGCATCTTCGATGCACGGGATTATGACTGCCGTAAGGGCACTTATGGTAGAAGTGCCAATGCCCGCAAGGACAGGATCCTGTCCAAGGTGCTCTCCACCATTCGGAGCAAATTTTCTCTGGAGAGGAAGAAAGATCAGGTCTGGAAACGCTGGTCAGACTTGAAGACGCGGGAGGAGGATCAGCTGAGATCCATACGACGCGTCATAGCTAAACGTAAGTGACATGCGTTTACAGTTAAAGTAACATGCCTAGAAATACGTCTGTTGATATAGTCCTTTTTTCATGCAATGTGAGTGTATATGCTTTGCGTTCAGGACTCATACATGCATTTTAGGCATATCTCTTTTGGGTGATTGTACCTATTTATGAAAATTGTGATTTTATCTATGGATATGACATTCTAATGCTGGAAGAAGTCACTGTGTGCTGTAGTGTGTTCGGGGTGGGGTGTTGGGAAGAGGTTGTGAGTGACTGTGTGATGCTTAGAACTGAAGATGACCCTCAGCTTGGCAAATGTTGGTTACCACCTTCTGCGCATCAACAAATCACTCTGAGCCTATGCTAAGTAGTAGGAAGGGACATGTAGTTGTTGTGACAGTGCATCCTACCACCTTTAGGTGAAGGTTTAGGAGTGTGTGTATGGAAAGGCCTGAATTGCAGTCTCCGCTCTAATTCATCCAAAAGGTGTTCTATGGGGTTGAGGTCAGGACTCTGTGCAGCCAGTCACGTTCTTCCACCCCAAACTCGCTCATCCATGTCTTTATGGTCCTTGCTTTGTGAACTGGTGTGCAGTCATGTTGGAACCGGAAGGGGCCATCCACAAACTGTTCACACTAATTTTGGTGCATTAAAATTGTCCTAAATGTCGTGTTCTGCTGATGTGATGCCTTAACAGTTCCCTTAACTGGAACAAAGTGGCAAAGGCCAACCCGTGAAAAAAAGCCATCCCCCACATAATCCCCCATCCCCCAAACTTTACACTTGGCACAATGCAGTCAGGCAAGTACCGTTCTGCTGGCAACCGCCAAACCCAGACACGTCCATCGGATTGCCAGACAGAGAAGCGTGATTGGTCACTCCAGAGAACATATCTCCACTTCTCTAGAATCAAGTGGTGGCGCGCTTTACACCACGGCATCCCACACTTTGCATTGCACTTGGTGAATTAAGGCTTGGATGCAGCTGCTCGGCCATGGAAACCCATTCCATGACGCTCTCTACGCACTGTTGTTGTGCCAATCTGAAGGCCGCATGGAGTTTGGAGGTCTGTAGCTATTGACTCTGCAGACAGTTGGCGACTTCTGCGTACTGTGCGCTTCAGCATGCGCTGACCCCGCTCTGTCATGTGACGTGGCCGACCACTTCCTGGCTGAGTTGCTGTTGTTCCCAGTTGCTTCCACTTTGTTATAATCCCAGTAACAGGTGACCAGTAGCCAGGAAATGTCACAGATGGACTAATTGCACAGGTGTCAACCTGTCACGATACCACGCTTGGAGTCACTGAACTCCTAAGAGCGACGCATTCTTTCAAAAATTTTAGTTGTAGCGTCCGCATGCCAATGTGGGTGATTTTATACACCTGTGGCCATGGAGGGGATGGGAACACCTGAATCCATTGATTTGGAGGGGGAGGGGCCCAATACTTTGGCCAATATAGTGTATATATTGCTAAAAACACAGGAGTAAACACACTAGTAGTGACTTGCATACAGAATGCATTTTAGATAGATAGATAATTTTGTTATACTATGAAATATTTACATATATGTTATTGTTTTGATTTGGAAGAAAACAGGAAGGCATCTTCTGCGGCCCAGGGGCAGAGCACATCAAGTGCCCCAGAACCTGGCACAGCGGAGGAGGTGGTTTTGCTGACGGTTCCTCAGGAGGCCGTAGGGTTGCCACCTTTTCTTCAAGTGAAACCCGAACACTCTAGCGCCACTAAAAAAATTTGGGGGAGAATAGAGGAGAGAGAGTGAGGAGAGGCAGCTAGGGGAGGGAGTAATGAGACCATCTATAGAGAACTGCAAATCCCAGCAATACATTATCCAGCAATACAAAATAATGTGAAGCTACATACTCTGTGCTGTTCTGAGTTGGCGCCCTGATGTCTTCAGGTGGCCTGGTGATTTGTGCCAGCTGTGCAACTCTCGGGTGGGCTGTGCGACACTCGGGTTTCAGGGAGCCGGTGTTTTGTTGAATTACGTTCTCCTGCCGCTTGGCTATTTCTGTAACCCACCTCTTCATGCCTCTGCCCTTCAGCTGCATGGGGATCTACATAGCCCGGCCGCTCTTCTATCTCTGGTGAACTATCACTTAGAGGAAAGTCTCCTCGTTCTTCTCTGTGTGATAGAGCACCAGAGTTAGAAGAGCGGAGGAGCGATCACAGATGCGGCTGCTGAAGTCCTAGTCAAGCGTGATCTCAGGCAGCCACATCGGCCTGAAACCCGAATCTTTCTCTGAGCTGCGGGCACCTGTAAACAGACACAGACTACCCGCAGCTCAGAGCAGTGACGACTCTAGGAACAATATATAGG
>NW_017310771.1:1194-1500 GCF_000935625.1 Nanorana parkeri | reverse complement strand
GTTAGAAGTTGCATACAGCGTGTGCTGGCTAATACTTAAACCGGCGTGCGCAGTGTGCAGCTTCTGAGAAGATACGCTATTAGCGTAGCGGGAGCGATGCAAAATGCGCAGCCGCCTTCTCCGCTATGCTAATAGCGCATCTTCTCAGAAGCTGCACACAGAGCGCGCCACTTTAAGTAGTAACCAGCACGCGCCGTATGCAGCTTCTAACAGCGTGGGAGACGGGAGGCGCCGCGCGTCTCGGTGGATCCAGGAATCAGGTGAGCATTAAAAAAAAAATTGGTTTATTTTATTTTCCAGGTGAAG
>NW_017310771.1:892-1155 GCF_000935625.1 Nanorana parkeri | reverse complement strand
TCCTGAATCCCGGGACTGTGCCCAGAAATCAGGGATGAATGTAGGGCTGCAACAACTAATCGACTAAGTCGATTATAATCGATGATTGAAAAAGTTGTCAACATTTTCAATCATCGATTAATCAGCTTTCGATTAGTTGTCCCTGTTCACGGCTTCACACGTGCCGCACCTCCTCCCCGCCTCATACTTGCCACTGCCAGACCTGCCTTCGCTCCACACGCAGCACCTCCTCCCCGCCTCACGCTTGCTGCTGCCAGACCCGC
>NW_017310771.1:0-300 GCF_000935625.1 Nanorana parkeri | reverse complement strand
TGTATTGCTGGGATAGTGGGATTTGTACTCCTCTGTAGCTGATGGTATAATATACAATACAGCGCAATATACCATCAGCTACAGAGGACTACAGATCCCAGCAATACATTATACACTGCATGTATAATTATTATTATTACATAGTATTTATATAGCGCCAACAGTTTGTGCAGCGCTTTACAATATAAGGAAGACATTACAGTTACAATACAATTCAAGACAAGGTGGTAGGGAGGGCCCTGCCCCTGAGGGCTTACAATATTGCTGGGATTTGTTGTACTCCTATATAGCTGGTTATAT
>NW_017310770.1:13278-13991 GCF_000935625.1 Nanorana parkeri | reverse complement strand
CCTGTCTATGGAGGAGCCCCACTATGAGAGGTCCTGAGGTAAGACAATCTACACACACCGGGATGGAATTTCCTCCGGACTTTACACACTGGGGCAGTTTGGTTGCGCAGATTTTTAAGCGCTGAACCGCCTACATGAACAATCCTATACATACCTATGGGGACCATTCATGCAACCGTGTGGCTCCACGCGACCCGAACTGCCTGCTGCCCAAAATGCCCCCCGAGCTACTTCTGTCGCGCTGATCAGCGTGTTTTGGGGCGTTATTGAATGTGATTAAAAACGCCCAAAACTCCCTTTCAAAACTCGCACGGAAACCGCGGTGAAACGCTTCCGCCCCGGTGCGAATGAGGCCTAAAAGGTGACACACTGCTGATCCATACCTCAGAAATAAAAGACGCGACACACACGCGCTCCGTATAGTACAAGAAGATTTGTGTATTAGAGATATTTTATATCAATTATTATTCATTATAAAACATAATACTGGAAGCCGACAAGAAACATTTTATAGACTAAAACCCTTAATATGTTTTCATGGAGTACAGAAAATCATGAATGTTGATCCTGCCAGAGATCCCGTGTCCTTGTCGCTTCCCGATAGTAAAACTGAAAGCACAAACAATGTTATCTTCCTTCTGCGAAACACTAATTCCCCCTCGTGGGATGGAGATGATCAAAGACAGACGAGAAGGGACTGAAAGGTGTGTGTG
>NW_017310770.1:2393-9056 GCF_000935625.1 Nanorana parkeri | reverse complement strand
ATAGTGCCCCATCATTGGTGTCAGTGGGGGGAATAGTGCCCCATCATTGGTGTCAGTGGGGGGAATAGTGCCCCATCATTGGTGTCAGTGGGGGGAATAGTGCCCCATCATTGGTGTCAGTGGGGGGAATAGTGCCCCAGGGGGGTATTTCATGGTTGGCCTGGAGTCTGACTTTCAGTGTAATTATTGGGGATCACAGTCGGGTCAGATTTCGGGGTGCTCAGCAATGGTATGTTATATGTAAGCAGACGGGGCAGAGAACTGGGCCCGGATCCTCTCATAGCGCTGTAACTCCGGCTGGGACACGGAGGGCTGAAGGCGACCAGCGGCCTGAAGAAGATGCTCCATGCTTAGAACCAGCTCGGCGGAACGTTCCGTATAATCTGAGGAATGGAAAGAGAAGTGACAACATAGAAGTCACGTCTGCCCCCCTCCGCCGGCCAATGAGGAGAGAGAAGCACAATTCTCATCTTACCATAAAATCCTTTTCTTGGAGTTCATTAAGGGCCACAGGAGGAAGTAATACGGAGACGCTGGGTTATGCTGCCTTCATGGCAAACAGATCTAAGGACAGCCCAGTATAACCACGCCCACTCCCATCATGCTCCAGTATGGTACAAGGACATCACACAGAGCGGTGACACAGGGGAGATCTACGGACCTGGACTAATTGGGTTATAGCGCCACCTTCAGGAACAGGACACTAGGCACACAAAAACCCCACACAACCTAGGGGCGGACCCTGGTGGAGGCCACACCCCCTCACCCATAGAGGCAGCTGAGTTAGTCACAAAGCAGTACAAGGCAGTACAAGGCAGTACATAGATCAACCAGAGGGGCGGAGCCTGTGTCCTTCAATGAATGCAGAGAAAAGGATTGTATGGGGAGTACAGAAATCATTGAGAGGCACAGGGGAGATCTGGGTATTGGGGGGACCCTAACCCCCCCCACTCTCCATAACAATTACCTGAGACCCCACCTCCCTCCATAACAATTACCTAAGACCCCCCCTCCCCCATAACAATTACCTAAGGCCCCCCCTTCCTCCATAACAATTACCTAAGGCCCCCCCTTCCTCCATAACAATTACCTAAGGCCCCCCCTTCCTCCATAACAATTACCTAAGGCCCCCCCTTCCTCCATAACAATTACCTAAGGCCCCCCCTTCCTCCATAACAATTACCTAAGGCCCCCCCTTCCTCCATAACAATTACCTAAGGCCCCCCCTTCCTCCATAACAATTACCTAAGGCCCCCCCTTCCTCCATAACAATTACCTAAGGCCCCCCCTTCCTCCATAACAATTACCTAAGGCCCCCCCTTCCTCCATAACAATTACCTAAGGCCCCCCCTTCCTCCATAACAATTACCTAAGGCCCCCCCTTCCTCCATAACAATTACCTAAGGCCCCCCCTTCCTCCATAACAATTACCTAAGGCCCCCCCTTCCTCCATAACAATTACCTAAGGCCCCCCCTTCCTCCATAACAATTACCTAAGGCCCCCCCTTCCTCCATAACAATTACCTAAGGCCCCCCCTTCCTCCATAACAATTACCTAAGGCCCCCCCTTCCTCCATAACAATTACCTAAGGCCCCCCCTTCCTCCATAACAATTACCTAAGGCCCCCCCTTCCTCCATAACAATTACCTAAGGCCCCCCCTTCCTCCATAACAATTACCTAAGGCCCCCCCTTCCTCCATAACAATTACCTAAGGCCCCCCCTTCCTCCATAACAATTACCTAAGGCCCCCCCTTCCTCCATAACAATTACCTAAGGCCCCCCCTTCCTCCATAACAATTACCTAAGGCCCCCCCTTCCTCCATAACAATTACCTAAGGCCCCCCCTTCCTCCATAACAATTACCTAAGGCCCCCCCTTCCTCCATAACAATTACCTAAGGCCCCCCCTTCCTCCATAACAATTACCTAAGGCCCCCCCTTCCTCCATAACAATTACCTAAGGCCCCCCCTTCCTCCATAACAATTACCTAAGGCCCCCCCTTCCTCCATAACAATTACCTAAGGCCCCCCCTTCCTCCATAACAATTACCTAAGGCCCCCCCTTCCTCCATAACAATTACCTAAGGCCCCCCCTTCCTCCATAACAATTACCTAAGGCCCCCCCTTCCTCCATAACAATTACCTAAGGCCCCCCCTTCCTCCATAACAATTACCTAAGGCCCCCCCTTCCTCCATAACAATTACCTAAGGCCCCCCCTTCCTCCATAACAATTACCTAAGGCCCCCCCTTCCTCCATAACAATTACCTAAGGCCCCCCCTTCCTCCATAACAATTACCTAAGGCCCCCCCTTCCTCCATAACAATTACCTAAGGCCCCCCCTTCCTCCATAACAATTACCTAAGGCCCCCCCTTCCTCCATAACAATTACCTAAGGCCCCCCCTTCCTCCATAACAATTACCTAAGGCCCCCCCTTCCTCCATAACAATTACCTAAGGCCCCCCCTTCCTCCATAACAATTACCTAAGGCCCCCCCTTCCTCCATAACAATTACCTAAGGCCCCCCCTTCCTCCATAACAATTACCTAAGGCCCCCCCTTCCTCCATAACAATTACCTAAGGCCCCCCCTTCCTCCATAACAATTACCTAAGGCCCCCCCTTCCTCCATAACAATTACCTAAGGCCCCCCCTTCCTCCATAACAATTACCTAAGGCCCCCCCTTCCTCCATAACAATTACCTAAGGCCCCCCCTTCCTCCATAACAATTACCTAAGGCCCCCCCTTCCTCCATAACAATTACCTAAGGCCCCCCCTTCCTCCATAACAATTACCTAAGGCCCCCCCTTCCTCCATAACAATTACCTAAGGCCCCCCCTTCCTCCATAACAATTACCTAAGGCCCCCCCTTCCTCCATAACAATTACCTAAGGCCCCCCCTTCCTCCATAACAATTACCTAAGGCCCCCCCTTCCTCCATAACAATTACCTAAGGCCCCCCCTTCCTCCATAACAATTACCTAAGGCCCCCCCTTCCTCCATAACAATTACCTAAGGCCCCCCCTTCCTCCATAACAATTACCTAAGGCCCCCCCTTCCTCCATAACAATTACCTAAGGCCCCCCCTTCCTCCATAACAATTACCTAAGGCCCCCCCTTCCTCCATAACAATTACCTAAGGCCCCCCCTTCCTCCATAACAATTACCTAAGGCCCCCCCTTCCTCCATAACAATTACCTAAGGCCCCCCCTTCCTCCATAACAATTACCTAAGGCCCCCCCTTCCTCCATAACAATTACCTAAGGCCCCCCCTTCCTCCATAACAATTACCTAAGGCCCCCCCTTCCTCCATAACAATTACCTAAGGCCCCCCCTTCCTCCATAACAATTACCTAAGGCCCCCCCTTCCTCCATAACAATTACCTAAGGCCCCCCCTTCCTCCATAACAATTACCTAAGGCCCCCCCTTCCTCCATAACAATTACCTAAGGCCCCCCCTTCCTCCATAACAATTACCTAAGGCCCCCCCTTCCTCCATAACAATTACCTAAGGCCCCCCCTTCCTCCATAACAATTACCTAAGGCCCCCCCTTCCTCCATAACAATTACCTAAGGCCCCCCCTTCCTCCATAACAATTACCTAAGGCCCCCCCTTCCTCCATAACAATTACCTAAGGCCCCCCCTTCCTCCATAACAATTACCTAAGGCCCCCCCTTCCTCCATAACAATTACCTAAGGCCCCCCCTTCCTCCATAACAATTACCTAAGGCCCCCCCTTCCTCCATAACAATTACCTAAGGCCCCCCCTTCCTCCATAACAATTACCTAAGGCCCCCCCTTCCTCCATAACAATTACCTAAGGCCCCCCCTTCCTCCATAACAATTACCTAAGGCCCCCCCTTCCTCCATAACAATTACCTAAGGCCCCCCCTTCCTCCATAACAATTACCTAAGGCCCCCCCTTCCTCCATAACAATTACCTAAGGCCCCCCCTTCCTCCATAACAATTACCTAAGGCCCCCCCTTCCTCCATAACAATTACCTAAGGCCCCCCCTTCCTCCATAACAATTACCTAAGGCCCCCCCTTCCTCCATAACAATTACCTAAGGCCCCCCCTTCCTCCATAACAATTACCTAAGGCCCCCCCTTCCTCCATAACAATTACCTAAGGCCCCCCCTTCCTCCATAACAATTACCTAAGGCCCCCCCTTCCTCCATAACAATTACCTAAGGCCCCCCCTTCCTCCATAACAATTACCTAAGGCCCCCCCTTCCTCCATAACAATTACCTAAGGCCCCCCCTTCCTCCATAACAATTACCTAAGGCCCCCCCTTCCTCCATAACAATTACCTAAGGCCCCCCCTTCCTCCATAACAATTACCTAAGGCCCCCCCTTCCTCCATAACAATTACCTAAGGCCCCCCCTTCCTCCATAACAATTACCTAAGGCCCCCCCTTCCTCCATAACAATTACCTAAGGCCCCCCCTTCCTCCATAACAATTACCTAAGGCCCCCCCTTCCTCCATAACAATTACCTAAGGCCCCCCCTTCCTCCATAACAATTACCTAAGGCCCCCCCTTCCTCCATAACAATTACCTAAGGCCCCCCCTTCCTCCATAACAATTACCTAAGGCCCCCCCTTCCTCCATAACAATTACCTAAGGCCCCCCCTTCCTCCATAACAATTACCTAAGGCCCCCCCTTCCTCCATAACAATTACCTAAGGCCCCCCCTTCCTCCATAACAATTACCTAAGGCCCCCCCTTCCTCCATAACAATTACCTAAGGCCCCCCCTTCCTCCATAACAATTACCTAAGGCCCCCCCTTCCTCCATAACAATTACCTAAGGCCCCCCCTTCCTCCATAACAATTACCTAAGGCCCCCCCTTCCTCCATAACAATTACCTAAGGCCCCCCCTTCCTCCATAACAATTACCTAAGGCCCCCCCTTCCTCCATAACAATTACCTAAGGCCCCCCCTTCCTCCATAACAATTACCTAAGGCCCCCCCTTCCTCCATAACAATTACCTAAGGCCCCCCCTTCCTCCATAACAATTACCTAAGGCCCCCCCTTCCTCCATAACAATTACCTAAGGCCCCCCCTTCCTCCATAACAATTACCTAAGGCCCCCCCTTCCTCCATAACAATTACCTAAGGCCCCCCCTTCCTCCATAACAATTACCTAAGGCCCCCCCTTCCTCCATAACACTTACCTAAGACCCCCCCTCCCTCCATAACAATTACCTAAGACCCCCCTCCTCATCTGACCTCTCCCACCCACTGCAACCTCTGCATGACCTCTACCACCCACTATGACCTCTCACATCCAATTTGGCCTCTCCGTGACTGTTCTTATCCACTCTGACCTCACCATGACTTCTTCATCTGACCTCACCCATTCACTGCGACCTCTTCATCTGACCTCACCCATTCACTGCGACCTCTTCATCTGACCTCACCATGACTTCTTCATCTGACCTTACCCATTCACTGCGACCTCTTCACCTGACCTCACCCATTCACTGTGACCTCTTCATCTGACCTCACCCATTCACTGCAACCTCTTCATCTGACCTCACCCATTCACTGTGACCTCTTCATCTGACCTCACCCATTCACTGCGACCTCTTCATCTGACCTCACCCATTCACTGTGACCTCTTCATCTGACCTCACCCATTCACTGCGACCTCTTCATCTGACCTCACCATGACTTCTTCATCTGACCTCACCCATTCACTGCGACCTCTTCATCTGACCTCACCCATTCACTGTGACCTCTTCATCTGACCTCACCCATTCACTGCGACCTCTTCATCTGACCTCACCATGACTTCTTCATCTGACCTCACCCATTCACTGCGACCTCTTCATCTGACCTCACCCATTCACTGTGACCTCTTCATCTGACCTCACCCATTCACTGCGACCTCTTCATCTGACCTCACCATGACTTCTTCATCTGACCTCACCCATTCACTGCGACCTCTTCACCTGACCTCACCCATTCACTGTGACCTCTTCATCTGACCTCACCCATTCACTGTGACCTCTTCATCTGACCTCACCCATTCACTGCGACCTCTTCATCTGACCTCACCATGACTTCTTCATCTGACCTCACCCATTCACTGCGACCTCTTCACCTGACCTCACCCATTCACTGTGACCTCTTCATCTGACCTCACCCATTCACTGCGACCTCTTCATCTGACCTCACCCATTCACTGTGACCTCTTCATCTGACCTCACCATGACTTCTTCATCTGACCTCACCCATTCACTGCGACCTCTTCACCTGACCTCACCCATTCACTGCGACCTCTTCACCTGACCTCACCCATTCACTGTGACCTCTTCATCTGACCTCACCCATTCAATGTGATCTTTCCATGACCTCTTCATCTGACTGCTCCTATCCACGGTGATCCTCTCAATTATCTCTCTCATCCAATGTGTCCTCACCATGATCTCTTCCATCTATGAATGAGCACCACCATGACCTGTTCACCTTACCTCACCCACTCACTGTGACCCCTATCTATCCTTCCCCATTGATCATAACCTCTCCAGTTCATCTACATCATGTATGGCAACCTTTACCTAGCCACCAAATACTGTGACCTCGAACCTTCTTCAACCATATCCTCTCCACCTTATCTTCCCTCATCTACCATGACCCTTCACCTTCTTCC
>NW_017310770.1:0-1215 GCF_000935625.1 Nanorana parkeri | reverse complement strand
CCCTTCACCTTCTTCCCTCATCTACCATGACCCTCCCCCTTCTTCCCTCATCTACCATGACCCTTCACCTTCTTCCCTCATCTACCATGGCCCTTCACCTTCTTCCCTCATCTACCATGACCCTTCACCTTCTTCCCTCATCTACCCTGGCCCCTTCACCTTCTTCCCTCATCTACCATGGCCCCTACACCTTCTTCCCTCATCTACCATGGCCCCTACACCTTCTTCCCTCATCTACCATGGCCCTTCACCCTCTTCCCTCATCTACCATGGCCCCTTCACCTTCTTCCGTCATCTACCATGGCCCCTCACCTTCTTCCTTCATCTACCATGGCCCTTCACCTTCTTCCCTCATCTACCATGGCCCCTTCACCTTCTTCCCTCATCTACCATGGCCCCTTCACCTTCATCTACCATGACCCTTCACCCTCTTCCCTCATCTACCATGGCCCCTCACCTACTTCTCTCATCTACCATGGCCCCTTCACCTTCTTCCCTCATCTACCATGGCCCCTTCACCTTCATCTACCATGACCCTTCACCCCTCTTCCCTCATCTACCATGGCCCTTCACCTTCTTCCCTCATCTACCATGGCCCTGCCACCGGATGCCTCCAGTCTGATGGTCAGCATCTTTTACTAAACTTCCTCTGAGCCCGGCACACTCTACCTGTGATTGGACAGTGAAATCATAAGCAGCACAGTGATGAGCTCAGCTCTCTGTCAATCTGCTCTCTCCTCCTATCAGAATGCTCCTCGTCAGCTCATGAACGAATGATTACAGAGCTGCATTAATTTGCGTCTTTTATATCTGCCCGGAGTTCAGCTTTATAAAACTTTATGAATACTACACACAAGTACAACAGTAAAAAAACCCCGCTAAAACAAATCCCTGACCCCGTGTAAACATCGCCGTTATCAGCCTCCCCTCACCCTTCTGCAGGCGGTGAACCTTCTCCTTAATGGCCGCCATCATGGCATCTGCACACAGAGCGTAAAGGTCAGCTCCGGTCAGAGAAGGTGGACAGTATTCTAATACCAGAGACAACTCCACCGCAGGATCCAGAGAGAACCTACAAAACAGGAAGTGGACATTAGAGGGTTCCCACCATCACCCAGCACGGGGCCAACCATCACCCTGCTGATCCTCCTCAAGGGGATACCAGGAGACAGGCTGGAGGAGGAGGGCGGGATCAATGTTATGACTGATGGAGGA
>NW_017310769.1:15303-15701 GCF_000935625.1 Nanorana parkeri | reverse complement strand
AGGAGCGCGCGGCGAAGACGGGGTAAGTTTAAACCGCTGTTGAAGCGTTTTGTTTAAAATAAAAATAAAAATTTGCATATATCTACTGCTTGCTAGCCTTATATAAATGCAAAAGGGCCAGAGGGTTTAATAACCCTTTAATACTCACCTGATCCCTGGAAAGACCAACAAGCGCAGACTCCCGTTTCCCACGCTGTTAGAAGCTGCATACAGAGCGTGTGCTGGTTACTACTTAAACCGGCTCTCTGTGTGCAGCTTTTGAGAAGATACCCTATTAGCATAGCGATGAAGCCGGCTGCGCATTTTGCATCGCTCCCGCTACGCTAATAGTGTATCTTCTCAGCAGTGGCACACAGTGCGCCGGTTTAAATAGTAACCAGCACACGCTCTGTATGCAT
>NW_017310769.1:0-13915 GCF_000935625.1 Nanorana parkeri | reverse complement strand
CTGGCATGTTACAGGAGGTGGTCAGAGACTGCTGGCATGTTACAGGAGGTGGTCAGAGACTGCTGGCATGTTACAGGAGGTGGTCAGAGACTGCTGGCATGCTCATTTGTCGTTATTATTGATGTTATTCTATGCAGTGGAAGTGGTAGGTGGCAGATTATTCACACATTTACCCTAAAAGAACTATTGGGAGAGTGAAATACACTGATCCCCCATAGTTAGAGCCAACATGTGATGACTCAGAAGCTCACACATCAGCTCTATACATTGAGAACTAAGTGATCACAGACCTTTGATCACGGAGTTCCCGATTCTTCTCCCTGTCAGTCACAGTCATTCCCCACTCCCGGTTCTTCCAGTGCTCATTAGAGGGACAGATGAGGAAGGGGACGGGCACAGCTGGCTCTGGATCTTGAGAGGCAGAGTTAGCTATCAATTTGGTGGTGTGGTGGATTCCGACAATATTGTACGGATCATTCCCAGCTACAGCATGGCTCTGTGCTGTCAGCATATAGCGTGCAATATTGCATGGTCGGGGCAGGGTGTGGCAGGGGGCCCAAGAAAATGTTTGCCCAGGGTCTAATCAATATTAAAGACGGCCCTGGACATATCACCGACTCAATCATATGAACGGTCTACACATTTGACCATGAGATCTTCTTCACATAGGTATTGGCAATATCTATTCATGGGGGATTGTGCAATGCTTGACTTTTACATTTATTTTGTGAAGAGAATGACAGAATTTAATACCAAGTTCATCCATCTGTCCCACAACATAAACATTTTGGATGATGAAATGATGCGTAGACTTCACATGTTCTAAAGATTCATATCATTTGACAAATAGCAGCCCTAGATCTGCTGGACATGCAATAAACTTCTTGACCAGCACAGCTTCGTAGGTAAACAGACAACCGTGAAAGAAATAAGAACTTAAGTCATTTCATTTGGCATTGAGGGCACAACATCATATGGCATAACACATAGGCAAAATCATACTTACCAATGGTTGACAGTCATTAAATTGTGTTTCCTCATATTCCTTAGTTAAAGCCACAAAAGGTGAGGCAATTAGATTTTTTTTTTTCTATCAAGATTGGACTTTGTGACAATATTGCCCTTGAAAAAGCATCCACCCTACAGCAGAAAAACATGTCCTGCAAAATATGCACATTACACCTCGGTCAACTAAACATGATCGGAAAGGAATCACAAGGAACATGTCTCATGCAATGATAAAAAGAAACATTGACAAACTCAAAACATACATACAGAGTTTACGGGTTGTTCGGAGTTGTGCAAATTCACAGCAGATGAGGCAACATTTTGGGATGAGACAAACTGTACAAAATATCAGTGACAACTTCTACACAAAGTATGGCAATACAAATATGAGGTTGAACAAAACCTATCTATGGGAGAGAGAAAGGTGAATATGCATGTTACACCTGTTAGGAAATAAGGGTGTTAAGGCAAAAACCTCCTACTCATACAAAAGGAACAAAGACAAGGCAAGCAATGCTTTCATAATTAGGAGACTGTGAGGAGTGCACATAGAAAATATTAACCTGCACATATAAAACCAAACAAACATTTTTGAACCCAAGTCACATCAGACTAAAACCAACATTTGACAATAAATGACACACATTTCCTATATGAGAACTTAGTTTCTAGCAGAGTGTCCTGCACACATACATGTCAGTATGCATGAGAAGAAACCAGTCATGAGCCAGTGTGAGCCTTATGTAATGTCTGTTGGAGGCGTGTTCAACCATTTGGTGGTAATCTGCCTAATCAGCATGTGAGAAACAGGTGCACATTAACCCATCACATGCACTCGAGTCAGGGAAAAGGTGTTTGATGTGACTGTAACATTGGAGCCTCTTGACAGTGCATTGGTTATGGGGGTGAGCCACAGGCCGGCTTTACACAGCCATAGTCCTGCCATCATACATTCTGGTCCAATCATGTTCTCCCCCCCCAATACATGGTTACACTAAGAATGCATGTAACATCCGAGTGCATGCGATAGACATGCGTTTTGGCAGAACATTTAATTCCTGTGATGCACACTACAGAGGTGTATAGATTACAGTGTGTACCCACCCAGCATGATCCATTGGTGGAAAGTATACACCTCTGCAGTGTGTACCCACCCAGCATGATCCATTGGTGGAATGCATACACCTTTGCAGTGTGTACCCACCCAGCATGATCCATTGGTGGAAAGTATACACCTCTGCAGTGTGTACCCACCCAGCATGATCCATTGGTGGAATGCATACACCTCTGCAGTGTGTACCCACCCAGCAGGATCCATTGGTGCAAAGTATACACCTCTGCAGTGTATACTGATTGGGAGGGGGAAGTTTGAGGCACATTTTAATTTACATGTTGACCATGTGTATAATATATATATATTTATTTATTTTTTACATCTTTTCTGCTGTTGGCCAGAAATAGCAACACATCTGGACTGTTTGTGCTTTTTCAGTGATGCAAATAAAGTTGTGTTAAAAAAAAATGGTGGCTAGCTAGTCTATAAATACCTCCCCTCTGTGCACAGTAAAGGGCTTTGGCCTACTGGTGTGAGCACATGGAGTGCTGCTCCTGCATGCTTGGTAAGTTTTTGTTTGAAATGTTCATCTTTACAAATATTGGATGCATTTCTCTTTGCAATGTTCATAATGCTACATTTTAAACATTTTTTTTACAGCACTGTGTTTTAAATGTTGCAAACATGTTATAATGCGGTGATGCAAATAAAGTTGGTGAGAAAACAACATGGCTAGCTAGTTCAGCTATGAATACCTCCCCTCTGTGCACAGTAAAGGGCTTTGGCTTACAGTCCTGAGCACATGGAGTGCTGCTCCTGCATGCTTGCTAATTTATTTTTATTTTTTTTAATCTTTTCAAATATTTGATGTATTTCTCTTTACAATGTTAATAATGCTACATTTTAAAAATTTTTTTTTTACAGCACTGTTTTAAATGTTGCAAACATGTTATAATGCAGTGATGCAAATAAAGTTGGTGAGAAAACATGGTGGCTAGCTAGTTCAGCTATAAATACCTCCCATCTGTGCACAGTAAAGGGCTTTGGCTTACAGTCCTGAGCACATGGAGTGCTGCTCCTGCATGCTTGGTAAGTTTTGTTTGAAATGTTCATCTTTACAAATATTTGATGTATTTCTCTTTGCAATGTTAATAATGCTACTTTTTAAACATTTTTCTTTTTACAGCATTGTTTTAAATTTTGCAAATTGGTTGTAATGCAGTGATGCAAATAAAGTTGGTGAGGAAACAAAATGGCTAGCCAGTTCAGCTATAAATACCTCCCCTCTGTGCACAGTAAAGGGCTTTGGGCTACAGGCCTGAGCACATGGAGTACTGCTCCTGCATGCTTGGTAAGTTTTTTTTTTTTTTTTTTTTTTTTTTTTAAATCTTTTCAAATATTTGATGCATTTCTCTTTACAATGTTAATAATGCTACATTTTAAACATTTTTGTTTTTACAGCACTGTGTTTTAAATGTTGCAACATGCTATAATGCAGTTATTTAAATAAAGTCGGTGAGAAAACATGGTGGCTAGCTAGTTCAGCTATAAATACCTCCCATCTGTGCACAGTAAAGGGCTTTGGCCTACAGGCCTGAGCACATGGAGTGCTGCTCCTGCATGCTTGGTAAGTTTTTTTTTTTTTTTTGTGTTTGAAATGATCATCTTTACTTGGAGTGCTGCTCCTGCATGCTTGGTAAGTTTTTTTTTTTTTTTGTGTTTGAAATGATCATCTTTACAAATATTTGTATTTCTCTTTGCAATGTTAATAATGCTACATTTTAAAAATTTTTTTTTATTACAGCACTGTGTTTTAAATGTTGCAAACGTTATAATGCAGTTATGCAAATAAAGTTGGTGAGAAAACATGGTGGCTAGCTAGTTCAGTTATAAATACCTCCCATCTGTCCACAGTAAAGGGCTTTGGCCTACTGGTGTGAGCACATGGAGTGCTGCTCCTGCATGCTTGGTAAGTTTTTTTTTTTTTATTTTGTTTTGAAATGATTCAAACAAAATAATGAATGCTACATGTTAAACATTTTTTTTATAGCACTGTTTTAAATGTTGCAAACTTGTTATAATGCAGTGATGCAAATAAAGTTGGTGAGAACACATGGTGGCCTTTTTTTTTTTCAAAAGTCTGTTATAAGCACACTGTTACAAATGAACTCATGCAACTTGGCCCAATGGTACAGCTCTATGCTATGCCCAAACTGTTGCAACACAAAGGTCATGGGTCACATTGGCAGCCATCTTGTTTTAGGTAATTATATTCAGCTCCATATTCAAATATCCGTTTCTCAGAAACTGATACAGCCACAGATCTACAAATTGCTGTGTATAGTCATGGTATGATCTGCATTCACAACGGATAATTACAGGTCGATTGGCCACATGGTTCGGCGGCCATATTGCATTGTCAAATTTGACAAATATTTATATTATTTTGATGCTCTTTTTAAAAAAATGCTAATTGCCACCGTTATGTAAAAACATGAAATTTGGAACAATGGTAGAAAACAGTGCTGTGTTTGAACCTTGGAAACGTAAAGGTCATAGGTCACATGCTCTGGTGGCCATCTTGGTTTAAGCAAACCTATTTTTGACCATTTTCAAACATCTGTTTTTTCATAACCGTTAAAGCTACACATATAAAAATTGCTATGTGAGTATATATTGAGCCCCACAGTCGTCTGTGTATTACAAGTCATGTGACCGTGTGGTTTGGCAGCCATTTTGGATTGTGCAAAAATCTGCAAACAACTTAAACTCTGAAACCATTGATCAGAATAACACAAAACTTTACACATATATCCAGGACGACCTTCTGCCACGGTTTGTAAAACCAGGCCCGATCCCAAAATCAATATGGCCGCCACAAGCCAATCGCTTTTTGACATTGCATCCAATTGCATAAATGTGCATTTATATCACTAGTGAAGTATGCTAAACTTGTTATACATATGATAACTCAACATCATAACTGCCCAATACAATATGGCATCCAGAGGTCACCAAGGTTGGTGGCCATTTTGATTTTTTTTATAATTCTTAAATTCATGTCCTTTTCCTCTCTAACTACAATATCTTCTCTTGTGCTATTACTGGCTCTACTGCTTGGCCACCTTTATTGCTGCTTGCAGCTATATTTAGTTGGCCAAGCAACGAAGTTGCAAGGACACCTATTGTATCTGTTAAGATTATTATTATTAGGTGGCCAAGCAACGCAGTTGCAAGGACAGCTATTGTTATTGGTAAGATTATTATTTTTATTAGGTGGCCAAGCAACGAAGTTGCTAGCAGGGGCGGACTGACAACACATTGGGGCCACTGGGTAATACAAGAATATGGGCCCCCTTGTGCCCCACCCATATACAAGCCCCACCCTCATATACATTCTTACACCCCCTGCATCCCTCTTCCTACACTTCTCACCTCTGCATACCCTGCATCCCTCTTCCTACATTGCTCACCTCTGCATTCCTCTTCCTACATTGCTCGCCTCTGCATCCCTCTTCCTACATTGCTCGCCTCTGCATCCCTCTTCCTACATTGCTCGCCTCTGCATCCCGCTTCCTACATTGCTCGCCTCTGCATCCCTCTTCCTACATTGCTCGCCTCTGCATCCCTCTTCCTACACTGCTCACCTCTGCACCCTTCTTCCTACACTGCTCACCTTTACACCCCCTGCATCCCTCTTCCTACACTGCTCACCTCTGCACCCCCTGCATCCTTCTTCCTACCCTGCTTGCCTCTGCACCCCCTGCATCCTTCTTCCTACACTGCTTGCCTCTGCACCCCCTGCATCCTTCTTCCTACACTGCTTGCCTCTGCACCTCCTGCATCCTTCTTCCTACACTGTCCACCTCTGCATCCCTTGTCTAATATTTCTCACATTTCCACCCGCCTTCCTACACTGCTTGGCAGGGGTGCAGAGGTGAACACTGTAGGAAGAGAGATGCAGAGGGTACAGAAGGTAATAGTGTAGGAGTGCCAACTTCCACACTCTCTACATCCCTCATATAGGGACCACACTTTACACTGCTAATCCCTTCTAAGCTGTTCACCCTCTGCAGGTCACTTCATCATAGGACTCCTGTTCCTGATACCATGGGATGTGTGTGGTGCAGGGGACAGAGCCAAATGTGCTGATAGTCACCGGTCCTTCCAGCAGTTAATCAGCACAGTGCAGTGGAGCACATGGTAACCTGATAGGTCTGCCCAGCAAGATGGTCCTCCCCACTCGCCATGGTAACAAGCTGATTAACAGGCTCCTCTCCTCTTATGCAGAGGAGCCCCGATCCCAGAAGTGAAGGAGCCTGCCAATCAACTGGTTACCATGGCAGTCGGGACCATCTTCCTTCGCTACAGGCAGCCCGTGCTGGGTTTGCACCCCCCCTGCTGACTTGATGGCAATGGCATAACCAGAGTTGCGATTGCCTAGGGCAAAACAAAATGTTGTACCCCCCATTATATCACTCCCTCCCCTCCCATCGATCCAAGCAAGCAGCTGCAAAATTTGCGTGCTTAAGTGTGTTTAGCCACTAATTGCAGGACCGTCTCTAATATTACTTGGGCCCTGGGCAAGATTTTACTAAAGGAGCCCCCACAACCCTCCCGCTTCCATCACCTGCCCCCCACTTCCTGACCCAGACCCCCTGTATCCACCTACAACACCTTCCTTCGAAAAGAAACTAAAAAATAGAAACTATATGTATATATTAGGGATGCACCGATACAAGCATCGGTATCGGCCGTGATACCGAGTATTTGCATGAGTACTCGTACTCGTTCAAATACTCCAATACATAAAATGAGAGCCAGACCCAAAATTAATTAGCCCCTTAATTGGGTATATTAATTGTTTGATGACTCTCAAAAGAGAGAACAACCCCCAGCTGTTTAAACTAGACTCAAGAAAAATAAGTGAGATGATCTGAGGGGGATCAGCTCAAAGTACAGCTAGTAAGGAGGGTCGGAGACTCAAAATATGATACAAAATATTATACATTTATTATTTAAAATCTCATTGGACATACTAAATGCACCAGTAAACACCAACACCAGTTTAACATCTAAAATTGGTTATTGCAACAACCCATTCACTCATAAAACACAGAAATGCACTCTGAGGATGAGCTGATCAGCATAATAAATGGTATCGGATTAAACTCAAAAATGTTTGAGGAATTAATTAATTAACAACTGATCATTACAAGTCAATTGCCACATGGTTCGGCGGCCATATTGCATTGTGTCAAATTCGACAAATATTTCTATTATTTTGATGCTCTTTTTTTTCAAATGCTAATTATTGCCACACTGTTATGTAAAAACTCATGAAATTTGCACATATGTCCAGGGTCACCTCCTCTACCACGGTTGTAGAAACTGGCCCGATCCCAAAATCAAAATGGCCGCTGCAAGCCAATCATGTTTAGATAGTGTTATTATTGTTATGGCCTTTTTTTCAAAAGTCTCTAATTTCTTTATTTGCATTGAGCATTTTAGGTCTTTGTTCTATTCCGCTTTCCGTCAACCATTGTGGTATATTATCGGTTGAACTATGTGTTTTATCACGTACGTCGAACCCGTTTCCCTCCTGAGTGTATACTGAGGAGAAAAAATTGTTCAGCGCCTCGGCCCTCTCCTTGTCACTTGTGAGTAACTTCCCGTTTTTCGTCCTTTATTACTATATAAGAATATTCTGAGCTGTGCAATCATATTTGTTTATTACAAGTCATGTGATCACATGGTTTTGCGGCCATTTTGGATGGTGCAATATTCTGCAAACAACTTAAACTCTGAAACCATTTATCAGAATAACACAAAACTTTCCACATATATCCAAGGTGACCTCTACTACCACGGTTGTAAAACTAGGGCTGATCCCAAAATCAATATGGCCACCACAAACCAATCACTTTATGACATTGCATCCAATTGCATAAATGTGCATTTATATCACTAGTGAAGTTTGTTAAACTTGTTATATAACTTGTTATCTCAACATCATAACTGCCAAATACAATATGGCATCCAGAGGTCACCATGGTCGACGGCCAATTATAATTCATGAAATCATGTCCTGTTTGTTTTTTTGAATTGTGCAATATTCTGCAAACAAATTAAACAATATATCAGAATTATTCAAAACTTTGCACATATGTCCAAGGCAACCTCTTCTACCAGGGTTGTAGAAACTGGCCCGATCCTAATTTTCTTATATGGAAACATTTGTTTAGCTGTTCCTTTTTTAGCATGTGCTCTTGTTGCCAGAGCTTCTGCTATTGTTATATTATTCCTGACTGAACATGTTTTGTGTTTGTTTTGCAAAAGTTTGCAACTGTTTAAATCTGTGCTTGTCCTGTGACTGTCTGAAACTGGCACATCACCTAACAAAACAATCGCAAATGGTCTCCATGACCATTTCAAGAAGCGACAGTTGAGCTTCTTGCCTGGAGTTGCATAGTCTTTGCTGGAGTCTATTTAATTTATGCACATTATACTACACTACTAACATCTGGTGCGAAAGCCATCAAATATATTCCATGAAAATCCAAACACTCGCAATTGCAATGCTAAATTCCCTCCATTGAGCCCAGGGGTTTTGCTTAACAGCCACGCAGCAAGCATTTTTAGGTTGGCAGTGACCGCCCCAAATTAAGCCAATGATAGGTTTAACTCTATTGCAACTACAGATTTTGTGATAAGTGAGCATGGTTCAATTGTTTTTTTTTTTCTTTTTCATGACAAGTGGCAAGAAATGATAACTCCAGGAAGGTTTTTACAGTGGTCCTCCTGGAATGAATTGGGTAAGTGCATACATTTTAACTCCTTATGGGCGAGATATGTAATCTTGCATTTTCTAAATGTATTGCTACACTGAGTTATGAGCATTTGTTTTAACTTATAACTTGAGTTAAGCCATTCAATTTTGTGGGTTCAGAGTTCTGCTATTGCCTGTTGTGTTTAGATAAAGCACTGAGATCTTGAGGAATATTTATTATGTTTGATTTGCATAGCAGGACATTTTATCAGAATTACAGGAATTCAGCAAACGGGAAACACACCTCACAGACAAAAGCATGCATATAGACAACTAGGATTTGCACCAAAGCGCCATCTAGTGCCCAAAAGACAAATCTACATCAGCATAAGCTTTTGTATCTTGAACACCCATTCTCCAGTGCTATGACATTTAGCACCTCTTGAAGGAAACTGGGATGATCCCCCAGCAATGGTGCTGCGAGTGCATCTGTAGTCATCTCTTTTGATGAGAAACATCATCTAGACCCTTGGTTCTCAACTGGTGGGTCGTGACCCAAAAGTTGGTCACCGCACATATGTCCAAGGCTACCTCTTCTACCATGGTTGTAAAACCAGGCCCGATCCCAAAATCAATATGGCCGCCACAAGACAATCACTTTTTGACATGGCATCCAATTGCATAAATGTGCATTTATATCACTGGTGAAGTATGTTAAACTGTTGTTCAGTGGGTCACCGCATGCCTTCCACTTTTCTAGGTGAGAGGCTCCTCAGCCTTTCCCTAGTGCAGCACAGTCAGTTTTTGCAGCAAGCAGCCATTCAAAATATGCTGCCCGGTGCCGAGTGTCAGCTTGAGGTGTGTTGGGATGGGGGTATGGCAGTGAGGGAGCTGCATCAAGTTATACATTGCTTACAGCTCCCTCTTGTGCCCTGTAGAGGTGCCTGGACTGGAATTACATCACATTCTGGCTGCTGGCACCTCTACAAGGCACACAAAGCAGCTGTACCAGCAATGCACATATGGAAGGAGCTCCATCAACAGTCCACACTGGACCCCAGGCTGAAGATCCACTCCAGTTCTCGTAAGATAGGGAGACTGGGTGCATCTTAAAAAAAAAAACTAGTACAGTGCATCAATCATGCAGTCCTGTAATGTGCAACTGACTCCCTGTACCACAAAATTGCACCTACCGCAAATTCTGGTGTGCGAGGTGTGTTGCATTGCCATTTATTTGAATGGCACCCCAAACACACCTCCCACCTACAGTTTGATGGCGTGCACCAGAACGCGCAGTACCGCAATGCCGTGCATATCAGTGCGGTGCGACTTGGGTCATGATTTTATGACCAAAGACAAATGTGGGTCCTGAGGTTACACAGGTTGAGAACCACTTATCTAGACTATAGCTTGCTCCTGGGTCTCCCCCAGCAGTTGTCTCCTCACATCAATGTGCTTATTCCCAGTTTTGACTCCTTCTGATTGTGTTTTAGTAGTATGACAGCTTGCGGAGTGGTATTAAAGGGGAACTATGGGGTCGGGGCTTTTCCCCCTAGTTCTCCTAAGGGTCACGGGAGAACACTAACTAGCGTACTCCGGTGATCCAAAGCTCAGTATACCGCAAGCTACAGCTCGCGTTATACTGAGACCCCCCAGCCGGGACGGATCCCGACATTGCTGTCGAGATCCACCCAGCTGCGGGATTGACAGCTGGCTCTGCCTATCCAAAGGGCCAGCTGGCTCTACCTCCCCCCCCCTCCCCCGGAGGGTTATATGCTCAGTCCTCCCTGAAAAGGTTGGATTATATCTGACTTGGTCTCCTTGCCCTCTGCTCCCAGTGCAGCTTGGAGCACATACCTAGAAAACCTCTTTTTCACCTCTATTGAGATACTTCTTATGCATGCACCAAAGACTGAACAGTGTTTGTTCTATGGTGCTCCTTTCTGCTTAGAGGTTGACCTGAGCTTGTAATTCATTGCCTTATCCACTAGCTTACCTGTGTTTCGATGTTTTATTCATTTCCAGATCCTGAGTAGGGATTAGTGAACTAGCAGAGGTGCAGTTTGCTTGGACATTTGCCAATCCCAGGCAGAAATTCTGGGCTGGCAAACATCCAGACTAAGTGATCCCCACGCCATCTGTGTCATAGCAAGCCATGACACTGAACTGTATAACTGCTGTAGTGCAGGTGGCAGCACTATTACAACCAATCATGCATTTGCGCCACCAATATCTTTGCTTTCAGTGGTGTGTAGCCCACAGCATCATTTTGTTGCTAAGCCTTTTCCAAATTGGTATGGTAATAACACCTACACCCTAGCAACCAATGGCACTGCTGCTCAGCCACCAGAGGCACAAATTTAATAAAAATAAATTGAGTCCCTTTCAAGGTGTAGACCTTAGATAAAAAAAGGCTTTATGAAGAAACAAACAGCATCGACCCACCATATGTCTAATCTGTGTATCTCCATATCTGTGATTGCCTCAGATACTTAACCTCTGAATTCATATACAGTTTACAGCCTTTCACAAACACTGAGCGGAATTTTGATTGTCTGGTCTGAGGCTACCCTTAACATTCTTTTTATCTAGTTTAGTAAAAAAAGTTTTCTCTTGGCAAAACTAACCACAGCTGTCCTAGTGTACATAGTCAACATATCCTTGGAAATGGCTTATCAAAGGCTCAACTGGATGAAGTTTATAAAAAATACTAACCTAGTTGGCATAAGACTGAGTTAAATTTTAGCCAAATTAATTTCCTTTAACACAAGCATACAAACGCATATACCCAAAATGTATCTTGAAGACATATTTTAATCACACCTTTCCACATGCAGTCCTTTTTAGTGATTGCTAAGATATGGGGGAAAGAAAGATGCTAATTGGCTAAATTGCCTGCCAGCAAACAGCTTGGTTTCTGGTTGAATTTGTTTTTATTGTTTTGGTTTCTGTAGCAACTACAAGCTGTAGCACAAGCTCTAATTTACAGAACAGCAACTGCACCCCAGCATTATCTCCCTTTAGAGTCTTTTATGCATTTTCTGCTGGTGTTGTAAACCTGCTAAACCAGGGGTAGCAAACCTCTGGCCCTCCAGTTGTGGTGGAACTACAATCCCATGAGGCATTGCAAGATTCTCTCAGCCACAAACATGACTCCCGAAGAGATGCATTATAGGATTTGTAGTTTCACCACAGCTGGAGGGCCAGAGGTTTGCTAACCTTGCGCTAAACGGTATTATAGCCTATAAATGTGGGGTTGGTAAGAATATTTAGCAACCAAATCGAGGGATGTTAAAAAATTCGGAACATGGCTTTAGAACACTGCTTTAGATTATTACAGGTCTGCTTCTTGTCTTCCCCTCACCTTCTCTAACCTCATGGCTATTGAATGAGTTTATGAAATACATTCATATGGGAATAAAACCCTGGAAATTGTGGGATTGATTCACTAAACAGCAACAGTGTGTTTACTTTGCAAGGGAATTATGCCTTTACTTAGTAAGTAAAGTGAAATTTATCTTTTAAAGTATATCGGGAAAGTATTGTGTATGACCAACGGAACATCACATCACGCAATAAACTAGGGCAAATCTCACTTGTGGAAGGCAACAGTCTGTTTCCCTTTAGTAAAACAACCTCTGTTTTAATCAGCGTGTTTTGTATTGCTTCAAATCCGTATCAAAGTGGCATTGGTACTTTGGTACCGTCAGTTCTTTGACTTATAGAGAAATAATAAATGTGTGAATATAATAAATGTGTGAATAGGTTATGTGGGAACAGGCAAATGAAACTGGTTTATATTGGCTCCAAGGGAGTGCATGCATGTCTTGCTACTGGTGTTAAAACAAACAAGCTTTTCCCAAATGTTGTATCTACATTGTAAGTAGCCCGTAAAAGCGGCATTGGTAAAAGTATTGGGAAGCAACCAGATGAAGGAAGGTTGTTGTTTTTTTTTTTTAATGCTTGTATACAAATAATAAAAATGAATGTGAAAAATGTATTGTTTATGTAGGAACAAGCAAATTAAACTTGGCTTCTAGTCAGCTTATTCTATATTTGCCCTGGTGTTGAAACAAATGTATCTCCACCAACTTGAATTGGGCATCAGTATTCTGGCTGTCAACATAACCATGGGGCCATGCCTGCTAGACCTTTTGGCACCACCCCTACTAACCAAATAAGTTGCTTGTACCCAATATCTTCTGTTTTTTTATGTCCCCACATCAGGCCACCATTCTAGATCTGGATCCTCCCTGCAACTCGTGCAACCAGGTTCAGCCTCTGCATGCATAGAAGAGTGCTGTTGGGAGTTAATCATCCTTGTGCAGGGCTTGTCAAAGGGGTTAAATACATTTAAATTGCTGTAGTTAGGGGAGCCAGGAGACTTTATTTCTTATCTATCCTTCTCTTTTTTTTCTGTAGTGGGAGCGCCCACTGGTTTCTTCCTGGGCGATCATTCTATGCATACGCTTGTCTTGTTGCATAAAGTGTTAAGGTGCTGGGAGGTTAGTAATCAGTGGTTGCTTAGCATGCAGAAGACTTTCGGTCTTCCTGGTGGCCTCACACTTGGTTTCTTTAATCGGTGGGTTTGCAGGGAGGATGCTAGAGGTGCATTTCTGCTCGCTATTAAACACAATTGCATAAAGCTGGCCATACACCTGCAGATTTGCTATGGTCAGATGGAAAAAGTGCAACAGATTCCTCCATCTACGCAAGCTGTGTGGATGGAGCAATCTATCCCTGGGCCACGCCTCAGATTGCTAGTCTGTCCTGCTGGATTTACATCTGACGGTTAGAAAATCTGCAGAACACCTATAGGTGTATGACCAGCATAAAATTCTCTAGCTTGCTGTTCATCCTTCTTTGTCCTCTAAGTATGTTCCTTTCTGACTCCACTTAATACAATTTTCTCATGTTTGTATTCTTTCCTGCCTTTTGTCTTTCTATAGTCTCCAGGTCATTATGAGTCGGCTGTCGGCGGGAAGGGCGCGGACATGGAGGCTGTCGGCGGGAAGGGCGTGGATATGGAGGCTGTCGGAGGTAAGGGCGCGGACCTGGAGGCTGTCGGCAGCAGGGCGCGGACC
>NW_017310768.1:10917-14016 GCF_000935625.1 Nanorana parkeri | reverse complement strand
CGGGTGTCAGATTTACGGCCCCCGCGGACGCCCCATTCCTCGCCGTACAGTCAGCGCTCGCATTTCCCGGCAGAATCGCGGCGAGTTCCCGTACCCGGGGAAATAATTGTCGCTGAAGGGGCTAGACGACGCACCCCCCCTCCCCCCGGTGCTCTGTGTCCCGGTGATGTCACCAGAGAGGATTGTGGGAGCTTGTAAACGGAGTGACACACAGAGGATGAGTACCGGCTGCCCCGGGGGGAGGGGCGGGGCAACACAGACAGTTCACCAGAACAAGGAAACCAGCCGTGCCGCAGCGTGTGTGGTATGTGCAGTGTGCGGCATGTGCGTGATGTGCGCAGTGTGCGGCATGTGCGTGATGTGAGCAGTGTGCGGTGCGCAGCGATCCGGCATGGAGGAATTTATTGTCACATTTCATGTTTTAGGTTCCTCAGACATAAGAAATGGAGTGTAATGAAGATTCAGAGGAGAACGCCACGTCTCGGGAAGCACCGCCTCCTTCTTCAGGGCCGGCAATGAACACGGTGCGTGTGTGGTGTGCGCAGTGTGCGGCTGATGAATTGGTCATTGGTGGGACATCATCGGGACATTGGAGGGACATCATCGGGACATTGGAGGGACATCATCGGGACATTGGAGGGACATCATCGGGACATTGGAGGGACATCATCGGGACATTGGTGGGACATCGGTGGGACATTGGTGGGACATTGGTGGGACATTGTAGGGACATCGGTGGGACATTGGAGGGACATCATCGGGACATCATCGGGACATTGGAGGGACATCGGGGGGACATTGGAGGGACATCATCGGGACATTGGAGGGACATCATCGGGACATTGGTGGGACCTTGGTGGGACATTGGTGGGACATTGGTGGGACATCGGTGGGACATTGGAGGGACATCATCGGGACATTGGAGGGACATCATCAGGACATTGGTGGGACATCCTCGGGACATTGGTGGGACATCGGTGGGACATAGGTGGGACATTGGTGGGACATTGGAGGGACATCGGTGGGACATTGGAGGGACATCATCGGGACATTGGTGGGACATTGGAGGGACATCATTGGGATATTGGAGGGACATCATTGGGGCATTGGCGGGACATCGGCAGGACATTGGAGGGACATTGGCCGGACATCATTGGGACATTGGAGGGACATCGGTGGGACATTGGTGGGACATCGGCGGGACATCGGTGGGACATTGGTGGGACATTGGAGGGACATCATTGGGACATTGGAGGGACATCATTGGGACATTGGCGGGACATCGGCAGGACATTGGTGGGACATTGGAGGGACATCATTGGGACATTGGCGGGACATCATTGGGACATTGGCCGGACATCATTGGGACATTGGCCGGACATCATTGGGACATTGGAGGGACATCATTGGGACATTGGAGGGACATCATTGGGACATTGGAGGGACATCATTGGGACATTGGAGGGACATCATTGGGACATTGGCCGGACATCATTGGGACATTGGCCGGACATCATTGGGACATTGGAGGGACATCATTGGGACATTGGCCGGACATCATTGGGACATTGGAGGGACATCATTGGGACATTGGAGGGACATCATTGGGACATTGGAGGGACATCATTGGGACATTGGCCGGACATCATTGGGACATTGGCCGGACATCATTGGGACATTGGAGGGACATTGGCGGGACATCGGTGGGACATTGGTGGGACATTGGAGGGACATCATCGGGACATTGGTGGGACATTGGAGGGACATCATTGGGATATTGGAGGGACATCATTGGGGCATTGGCGGGACATCGGCAGGACATTGGAGGGACATTGGCCGGACATCATTGGGACATTGGAGGGACATCGGTGGGACATTGGTGGGACATTGGCGGGACATCGGTGGGACATTGGTGGGACATTGGAGGGACATCATTGGGACATTGGAGGGACATCATTGGGACATTGGCGGGACATCGGCAGGACATTGGTGGGACATTGGAGGGACATCATTGGGACATTGGCGGGACATCATTGGGACATTGGCCGGACATCATTGGGACATTGGCCGGACATCATTGGGACATTGGAGGGACATCATTGGGACATTGGAGGGACATCATTGGGACATTGGCCGGACATCATTGGGACATTGGCCGGACATCATTGGGACATTGGAGGGACATCATTGGGACATTGGCCGGACATCATTGGGACATTGGAGGGACATCATTGGGACATTGGAGGGACATCATTGGGACATTGGAGGGACATCATTGGGACATTGGCGGGACATCATTGGGACATTGGCCGGACATCATTGGGACATTGGAGGGACATCATTGGGACATTGGCCGGACATCATTGGGACATTGGAGGGACATCATTGGGACATTGGAGGGACATCATTGGGACATTGGAGGGACATCATTGGGACATTGGCCGGACATCATTGGGACATTGGCCGGACATCATTGGGACATTGGAGGGACATCATTGGGACATTGGAGGGACATCATTGGGACATTGGCCGGACATCATTGGGACATTGGCCGGACATCATTGGGACATTGGAGGGACATCATTGGGACATTGGCCGGACATCATTGGGACATTGGAGGGACATCATTGGGACATTGGCGGGACATCATTGGGACATTGGCCGGACATCATTGGGACATTGGCCGGACATCATTGGGACATTGGAGGGACATTGGCGGGACATCGGTGGGACATTGGTGGGACATTGGTGGGACATTGGTGGGACATCGGTGGGACATTGGTGGGACATTGGTGGGACATCGGTGGGACATTGGTGGGACATTGGTGGGACATCGGGCCAAGATGTAGGACAGTGTTTTGTGTATATCGACATATCTAAACGGCAACATTGAATGGGAATACTCTGCGCCGGCCATGCGGAATCCCCCTAGAAATCCCCTTGTTGCTCGCATCTCGGCGTCCTCCGGCCGCGTCCCCGGGCTGGCTGGCGGTTTCGTGTGAATGTCACCGCCAGGTACACGGCGCGCCGCCGGAGCCTCTCTATTGAATGTCAGCGCCAGATAAAGGAAATGTCAAGATAAAGGGGATAAGAGGAGGC
>NW_017310768.1:10042-10459 GCF_000935625.1 Nanorana parkeri | reverse complement strand
AGGGTCGGAGGCTTTTCGGCCCATTGTGTGCAACAAAAACAACCGCTCGGCCCGTCCCGGCATGCACCGCGCCGCCCGTCCGCCCCCAGGACATCGCAATGACTGGCGGCTAATCACGTGATTGCGGCGCGCACCCCCAGAACATCGCAGTGATTGGCGGCTAACCCGGTGATTGCGGCGCGCACCCCCAGAACATCGCAATGACTGGCGGCTAACCCGGTGATTGCGGCGCGCAGCCCCCAGAACATCGCAGTGACTGGCGTCTAACCACGTGATTGCGGCGCGCAGCCCCCAGAACATCGCACTGACTGACGTCTAACCCGGTGATTGCGGCGCGCACCCCCAGAACATCATCTGCCCATCTATGTTCCCATTGGATGAGGTTGATGGCGGCCATACTTGTTGGCCCTCCGCCAG
>NW_017310768.1:9140-9995 GCF_000935625.1 Nanorana parkeri | reverse complement strand
TGCATTCTATTCACATTAGTGCGCTGACACACCGCGAGTGCCGCCAATGCCGCCGGTGGCGTGTAGCGGGGCGTCTCGGTCATACGACGCCACGGCTCACGTCAGAATAATCTTCTCATTGAACTCCAGCGTGTCGCCGTCCCGCGGGTCCCTGAGGGTTGCCATGGTGATGGCCGGAATCTATTTGGGTCGCCATAGCGATATACACACAGTCCATGCAGCATGTCTACATCGCGGTGAATGTTACTTCCACCAAACATTCACCGGTGGAGAATCGAACACTGTCACAGAGCCGGAGCCAGCTCCTTTTCCAGGATGGCGGCGCGCATGCGTACAATGCGCTGGTGGCCAAATCCAAAATAGCATAAACATTTGTTTGGCGCCCCTGTTGCCGACGGCGCCCTGTGCTCGCCATGACAACGGGGGCGAGGGCTCTCAGCTGCGCCTGTGGCAAGTGGTAGCTGCGTCCCTGCACTGTCATATAAAACACATGCGCACGCGGTGAATGTTTGGTGAATGTCGCATTCGCCGCTTTACAAATGTGACGCGTGTTATTTGCGTGCAGCGGCCCGGCGCGGGGTGTGAGGTGTCCCCCGAACCTCCCTCATTACACAGGTAATGACATCCATAAAACTAGAGGAAGTGGATGACGTCCGCGTGTGTCACCAACTGTGAGCGGGGACGGGGAATGAGCACTCGGCTCCGGCTTTTGTTTCTCATCATAATTTGGTGCCCAGTCATCTGTCATGTGACCTCATCTGTCATGTGACCTCATCTGTTATGTGACCTCAAATGACGCTCGTAAAGAGGACCTGTCACCCGGCATATATATCCATGTTCAGTAATGTGACCCTT
>NW_017310768.1:7754-8672 GCF_000935625.1 Nanorana parkeri | reverse complement strand
TCCCCCTGACAATTCCTTCATCTGCTTTTCTCTCCAGAAAGACGGCACCATCTTTTTTCAGCCATCATCCGGGGTCACCGTCTACTTCCTGGACTGAGACGTCGGCTCAGAGATGACACAGTCATGTAAATCCCGGTGTGCAGTTCTTGGCTGTGTTTACAAATGTCTGACACAGATCAGCCCCTGCTGCAGCCTCTCACCTTGTGACTGGATGCAAAGTTACAGACTGATGACTGGGGGAGGGGAGACCGAGGAAATGCTTCCGCCTGCCTGCAGCAGACTGATGACTGGGGGAGGGGAGACCGAGGAAATGCTTCCGCCTGCCTGCAGCAGACTGATGACTGGGGGAGGGGAGACCGAGGAAATGCTTCCGCCTGCCTGCAGCAGACTGATGACTGGGGGAGGGGAGACCGAGGAAATGCTTCCGCCTGCCTGCAGCAGACTGATGACTGGGGGAGGGGAGACCGAGGAAATGCTTCCGCCTGCCTGCAGCAGACTGATGACTGGGGGAGGGGAGACCGAGGAAATGCTTCCGCCTGCCTGCAGCAGACTGATGACTGGGGGAGGGGAGACCGAGGAAATGCTTCCGCCTGCCTGCAGCAGACTGATGACTGGGGGAGGGGAGACCGAGGAAATGCTTCCGCCTGCCTGCAGCAGACTGATGACTGGGGGAGGGGAGACCGAGGAAATGCTTCCGCCTGCCTGCAGCAGACTGATGTGACATGTCCGGGATTTATTATGCAGAATTGTAAAGTTACAATGTAAATAAAGTTTTATAGAATGAGCCCCTTTGTGTTCATCTTCCCGGTGAAATAATCTCCCTCCCCCCCCTCGGGGTGCGCGGATGGCACTGTAGTCGGTAGCGATGGCGGCGTCACATGACCACCAATAAACCGGCGTCTCTGGGGTGATTTTCCT
>NW_017310768.1:6909-7618 GCF_000935625.1 Nanorana parkeri | reverse complement strand
CGTCGCTCTCATACTTCATGAACGACATCATTTCCTGCGGCGGGCCGGAGAGTCAATGTCTCTAGCAGACGCTGGGAACGCTGCGCTCGCCTCCACCTCACACCTCATCATCCGCCCGACATTTCTGCCTCACATCTAAATGGCTTTCCAAGACCCCCAATCCCACATCTGCCTGTCTGACGGCCCCCCATCCCCCCATCGCCGTCTCAGCTATCAGAAGACAAAATTGTGATTGCTACATCAATGCGGCCGGACGGAGCTTCAGCACAGGCCTGCCAATCCCGGCCTGGTAACTGCCACACTGCAGCAGCCGGAAGACGTGCAGTAACATGTCAGCGATGGGAACGGGTCATGTGACATCGTTTTTTTGGATTACCAAAGTTTTAGCCCAGGTCTGCATATCCCCCCCCCCCACACACACACACACACCACCACCGGTAACTGCCAAAGCGCAGCAGCTAGAAGAGTTGCGAGGAACAGGTCATGTGACATCGGCCGCCATTGTAAACTGCCGTTGAGACCTGCTTGATAACGGTCCCTCCGGCGGTCCCCGGCGCTGCAATGAACACCCAGATCCCAGAGGGATCGTCAGAGGAGTGGTGTCCTCTCATCTAGATAATGGGGGATGGTTTAGGATTCACACCCATTAACGGGATTCACGCTGGTTGTAAATATTTGGCCTGCATTTAATAAGCCAAACTTTATTGGG
>NW_017310768.1:1947-2477 GCF_000935625.1 Nanorana parkeri | reverse complement strand
CAAACATTATTAGGGGGGAGGAGGGGGACCAAACATTATTGAAGATCCGGAGACAGGAAGTAGATACAAAGATGGGAAAAGATTCACGCGGTTACCGATATCTCATCATTATAGGAAATCCTTTCCTCCGCTTTGGATACATTGTATCTGTGAAGAGGAAACGAGCGCGCGAGGTGACAACCGGACCTCCGAAATATGTGGACACGTGTCACGGCGTGATCGGAGGAGGACCCCGGACACTCCCGTCACATTCGCCAAGATTTCACCAGTGAGTGAAAACATCAAGCCACGCCCCTTGTGACCCCCTCACCCCTCGCGTTTGTTACATTTCATTTTGCTGCGTTCTTGCGTTACCTGACCCCGGCGGTCATATTAATTAGCGCTCCCCGGGGGCCCCTTGTCGCTTTCTATGAGGAGCACTTTGCCCAGATTGCCTCCTGTGCAGCCAGGAAGAGGTCCAGATGGGCCGCTCTCATTGGCCTCGGTCTGTTTAACAAGCCAATAGTCATAAAACGGGCCGGAGGATGGCC
>NW_017310768.1:0-725 GCF_000935625.1 Nanorana parkeri | reverse complement strand
GATCTGTAATAAGGGGGTCACATGGGCCGGGTCGGGGGTGTGATCTGTAATAAGGGGGTCACATGGGCCGGGTCGGGGGTGTGATCTGTAATAAGGGGGTCACATGGGCCGGGTCGGGGGTGTGATCTGTAATAAGGGGGTCACATGGGCGGGGTCGGGGGTGTGATCTGTAATAAGGGGGTCACATGGGCCGGGTCGGGGGTGTGATCTGTAATAAGGGGGTCACATGGGCGGGGTCGGGGGTGTGATCTGTAATAAGGGGGTCACGGTAGATGTGAGTCACATGTGGGGCGCAGTGGGGCCCCCGCCAAGCACGAGCTAGTACAAACACAGAGGTCTCTCACATATAATACACCGTGTGGGTGTTCTGGGGCCCCAACACCTTTTGTAGGGCCGAGAGACCAACTGGTGAAATTTCAGGACCCCCAGTGCGGGGACACTGGTTCTCTGGTGGACTTTGTACACAGCTACTGGGAAGTCACCTGTGACCTCCAGCGCTGCCCACACCCCGACCTATCGCTGTTCAGTGTCAGTGACGCGCCGCCGAGAAGATGAAAAATGCTGCAAATTAGAGGGCGGCGACCGTCCCAGCAATCCGGGGAATGTGTGATTCATCGACCAATCAGGTTACAGCACGGCGCTCACTCACCGGTCAATGTGACCACACGGGACCGGGTCATAGAAACCGGGTCAGAGGGGGTCACATGGACCGGGTCAGAGGGGGT
>NW_017310767.1:12872-14040 GCF_000935625.1 Nanorana parkeri | reverse complement strand
GTATAGTGCGTGTATAGTGTGTGTATAGTGCGTGTATAATGTATGTAAAGGATTTTTGCATTCACACCTAGGCGTCAGCATTTTTGCTAATTTTTACGCGTGTTTTCGCCTTGTGTATTTGGCTCGTTATAGCATGTTTTCTGTATAGTGTTACGTAGGGATGCTCCGATACCACTACGAGTACCGATACTTTTGATACTCGCAGATACCAATTACCGATACTTTTTCTTAAAGGGACAGGTCACATTTTTTCTAAAGCAATACAAACTAATGCTTTAAGGTCTCTTTCTTAATATTACGATTCGTGAGATGACGAGGGAGCATGACGCCGGGCAGCGCATCATTACACGGCGCCCGGCTTCCGGATTGGCCGGGAAGTCGGCTCCATGCTCTCTCATCACAAGTGACAAGGGAGCATGGAGCCGTTTCCTGGCCAATCAGGAAACCGGGCGCCGTGTAATGATGCGCTGCCGGCTTCCTGATACAGGAAGTACTCGGGTTAGGTATCGGAGCATTTGGTGGAGTGCTCACCCAAATACTCGGTATCGGTGCATCCCTAGTGTTACGCACTGTACAGAAAACACGCACACGTCAACACACGCGTCTTGGCTGGCAAATCGAGGGCATTGTGGTCAATGGAGAAATAATAATGTAATAGTGTAATAATGAGCAGAAAATGCGCAAAAAAAATGTGTTGTACGTTGTTCATGTTTTTAGTTGTATGTGTAGTGTGCACTGTGGGGTGCAGTGTATGTGTAGTGTGCAGAGTGAGGTGTATGTGTAGTGTGGGGTGCAGTGTATGTGTAGTGTGCAGTGTATGTGTAGTGTGGGGTGCAGTGTATGTGTGGGGTGCAGTGTATGTGTAGTGTGCAGTGTGGGGGGCAGTGTATTGTGCAGTGTATGTGTAGTGTGGGGTGCATTGTATGTGTAGTGTGCAGTGTGGGGTGCAGTGTATGTGTGGTGTGCAGTGTAGTGTAGGGTGCAGTGTATGTGTGGTGTGCAGTGTATGTGTAGTGTAGGGTGCAGTGTATGTGTGGTGTGCAGTGTATGTGTAGTGTAGGGTGCAGTGTGGGGTGCAGTGTGGGGTGCAGTGTGGGGTGCAGTGTATGTGTATTGTGCAGTGTGGGGTGCAGTGTGGGGTGCAGTGTATGTGTAGTGTGCAGTGTGG
>NW_017310767.1:8171-8488 GCF_000935625.1 Nanorana parkeri | reverse complement strand
CCTGCTCCTCCTCCCAGCAGTGACTCCGCATCTCAGCTCACACTACTGCCCCATTGTGTAGTATTGTCACCCTAATATATAAAGTAAAGCTTATAATACCCCGGCCGGGGCACATATACCCCAGTCAGTAGCTCCCTCTGAGGATGAGGATGGATGGATACAATGTAACCCCGGTCATACAGTGTAATCCGGTCATACAATGTAACCCCGGTCATACAATGTAACCCCGGTCATACAATGTAACCCCGGTCATACAATGTAACCCCGGTCATACAATGTAGCCCCGGTCATACAGTGTAATCCGGTCATACAATGTA
>NW_017310767.1:6355-7922 GCF_000935625.1 Nanorana parkeri | reverse complement strand
AGCCGGCCACATCTGGGGAGGGAGAAAAGGCGAGCGGTGAGAGCGGTGAAAGAGACATCCATCAGACAGAACAATAGTGAGCGGAGGGACCGCCCTGAGCACAAAGAGGATGAAAGAGACAGACCTGGGGTGAGAACAAAGAGACATCCCCCCCGCCAGATGTAAGGGGCCTTCCAGAGCGAGACGCCAACCAGGCAGGTACAGGGGAGAGACCGCCGGCCGGGCACTGGCCTAGGAGAGACGGCGGGAGGTCTCCGGGGATGGAATCTGGATTAGGACCAAGTGTGACTGCCAGCGAGGCCAGCACCAGACAGCGACCGCAAGAGCTTACACTCTAACGGTGAGTCTGACGCGTGTGTGTGGAGCCATCTGACCCAGGTCAGTGGTCAGGCAGTCCCTACGCTTTTGTACAGCAGAGCAGACCCCTCCGTCCAATCATCACACCCAGGACTGCTTTCTACCCCACAGAGCTGACAATCTAATGATCATATCGGTCCAATCTCTACACACAATCTGCCCCCTTCTAACCCACAGAGCTGACACTCCATTCCCTACCCTGCTCCAAACTCTACACACAATCTGCCCCCTTCTAACCCACAGAGCTGACACTCCATTCCCTACCCTGCTCCAAACTCTACACACAATCTGCCCCCTTCTAACCCACAGAGCTGACACTCCATTCCCTACCCTGCTCCAAACTCTACACACAATCTGCCCCCTTCTAACCCACAGAGCTGACACTCCATTCCCTACCCTGCTCCAAACTCTACACACAATCTGCCCCCTTCTAACCCACAGAGCTGACACTCCATTCCCTACCCTGCTCCAATCTCTACACACAATCTGCCCCCTTCTAGCCCACAGAGCTGACACTCCATTTCCTACCCTGCTCCAATCTCTACACACACAATCTGCCCCCTTCTACCCCACAGAGCTGACACTCCATTCCCTACCCTGCTCCAAGTACACACACAATCTGCCCCCTTCTACCCCACAGAGCTGACACTCCATTCCCTACCCTGCTCCAACTTCACACACAATCTGCCCCCTTCTACCCCACAGAGCTGACGCTCCATTCCCCCCACAGAGCTGACACTCTACAGCCTGTCATAGGGGAAGGGAAGAGAGAGGTCCCCCGCAGAGCTGACACTCTACAGCCTGTCATAGGGGAAGGGAAGGGAGAAGTCCCCCACAGAGCTGACACTCTACAGCCTGTCATAGGGGAAGGGAAGAGAGAGGTCCCCCGCAGAGCTTCAGAAAGGGAAGTTGGGGGGAAGCTGAGTGGAGACACAAGGAAGTCATCTTTGGCCAGGTGGTGTGTTGGCCATGTTGTCCCTGATGAAGGACCATGGTCAGTACTGTACCCGCCCTTTACACTGCCTGATCCTTGCAGGGTGCGATGGACGGGGACGGCATTCAGAAGGTGACAACCTGACAATGTATTATGTGGTGGAGGGGACACCGTGTCCTCAGTCCTCCATGTTGTCCCTCCGCTGGCCCTTCTGCTAGACTCCATCCATGTATCATGGTTGTTATATATCTCAGTGTGCTATATACTGTATACCCC
>NW_017310767.1:0-6341 GCF_000935625.1 Nanorana parkeri | reverse complement strand
CCGTGTGTCATTCCCCCCTCCACACCCCATTCCCAAACCAAAAACATCCGGATCATCATTGGGAAAGAAGTGACAGTTATTTTCAGCTGTGTCCAATGAGATTGGGAAATGACAGTCACATGGTGCACATAAAGATCCTTATCCTTGTATCAAAGAGTAAAATCAGCCCATATATGATGTATCCCCCGCATGTTATATGTGTTATATCCCCCGCGTGTTATATATGATGTATCACCGCGTGTTATATGCGTTATATCCCCCGCGTGTTATATGTGATGTATCCCCCGTGTGTTATATCCCCCGTGTGTTATATGCGTTATATCCCCCGTGTGTTATATGTGTTATATCCCCCGTGTGTTATATCCCCCGTGTGTGATATGCGTTATATCCCCCGTGTGTTATATGCGTTATATTCCCCGTGTGTTATATGCGTTATATTCCCCGTGTGTTATATGCGTTATATCCCCCGCATGTTATATGTGATGCATCCCCCATGTGTTATATGTGATGTATCCCCCATGTGTTATATCCCCCGTGTGTTATATGTGATGCATCCCCCGTGTGTTATATCCCCCGTGTGTTATATGTGATGTATCCCCCGTGTGTTATATCCCCCGTGTGTTATATGTGTTATATCCCCCGTGTGTTATATGTGTTATATCCCCCGTGTGTTATATCCCCCGTGTGTTATATGCGTTATATCCCCCGTGTGTTATATGTGATGCTTCCCCGTGTGATATATCCCCCGTGTGTTATATGCGTTATATCCCCCGTGTGTAATATGTGTTATATCCCCGTGTGTTATATGTGTTATATCCACCGTGTGTTGTATGCGTTATATCCCCCGTGTGTTATATGTTTTATATCCCCCGTGTGTTATATCCCCCGTGTGTTATATGTTTTATATCCCCTGTGTGTTATATGTGTTATATCCCCGTGTGTTATATGTGTTATATCCACCGTGTGTTATATGCGTTATATCCCCTGTGTGTTATATGTGTTATATCCCCTGTGTGTTATATGCGTTATATCCCCCGTGTGTTATATGTGTTATATGTGTTTGGTATATCATTGTCCTCCCGGTATGTAGCGGGGACGTTGCGGTGGCGTGCTCTCTCGGCGCTCGCTATGCTGCATTATAATTGTTTGTATGACGGTGTGAAGTTTGGGGAGGGGGGGGGGGAGGGGGGGGAGGAGGGGCAGAGATGTGTACAAGAGCCGTATTGTGTCTATTTCGGTATATTATTTCCACACTGCGCCTTCCCTCTCTGCCTGTTATTAATATTGAGGTTGGCAGAGGAGATGATTCTCATTTCTGTCTGAGACCAAAACTCCTTGCCGGAACTCCGAGAACACTTCCACAGAACTGTTCTGGCCACCGGTTCTGACCAGGGACTGCGCACCACATGGGTGCCTTCCAGACCTGCACAGGACACGGGCCGGTGTTCCCGGACTGCCAGTCCTGGTCTACACAACGTCTCAGCCCTTCAAGGGAGATGAAGGAGGTCCAGCAACTTCGTTATACAGGGGAGGAAGTACAGTCCCTCCCACCGCCGGGTGACAATAAGATGCCACCCTTCACTTTGTGTCATTGGCATTACCATATGAGAAGCTTGCCACCGCCCGCCCATCACTGGGTCATTCAATCATAGATACCACCATATGAGAAGCTTGCCACCGCCCGCCCATCACTGGGTCATTCAATCATAGATACCACCATATGAGAAGCTTGTCCCCGCCCATCACCACCGTATGAGAAGCTTGGCCCTGCCCATCACTGGGTCATTCAGTCATAGATACCACCTTATGAAAAGCTTGTCCCCGCCCATTACTGGGTCATTCAGTCATAGATACCACCATATGAGAAGCTTGTCCCCGCCCATCACCACCATATGAGAAGCTTGCCCCCGCCCGCTCATCACTGGGTTATTCAGTCATAGATACCACCATATGAGAAGCTTGGCCCCACCCATCACCACAGTATGAGAAGCTTGGCCCCACTCATCACCACCGTATGAGAAGCTTGCCCCTGTCCATCACTGGGTCCTTCAGTCATAGATACCACCATATGAGAAGCTTGCCCCCGCCCATCACCACCGTATGAGAAGCTTGCCCCGCCCATCTTTGGGTCATTCAGTCATAGATATCACCATATGAGAAGCTTGGCCCCACCCATCACCACCGTATGAGAAGCTTTGCCCCGCCCATCACCACCATATGAGAAGCTTGCCCCCACCCATCACCACTGTATGAGAAGCTTGCCCCCACCCATTACCACCGTATGAGAAGCTTGCCCCCACCCATCACCACCGTATAGGAAGTTTGCCCCTCCACCTACAGGGTGATGTCAGCGGGGCTGGAGGAGCTTTAGAGATACATGAGATAATCCCGCCGTCTCTGTTCCTCCCTTTGCGGATTGAACGTTTATCATTTGCCTGCCATGAATCCTAATTTCTTTTTCTCTCCTGCAGAATGGGCCATCGTCATCTCTGACCTTGAAGAGGAGACACAAAAGATGCTGCTTCCCAGGCTTCTGCTGCTTCTCTGGGCATGTGCCCCTTCCTTCTCCTCTCTGGGCGTACTGGAGTTACACATCGACGAGGAGCAACCAGCTGCCACCATCATCGGTGATATCAGCGCCGGTCTTCCACCGGGGACCACAGGGCACATGTTCTTCATATCGGATCAGGAGGGGAGTGGCGTCACAAGCGACTTAGACATAGACGAACATACCGGCATAATCAAGACAGCTCGAGTTCTGGACAGGGAACAGCGCAACCTCTACAGCTTCATAGCGGTCACCCCTGAGGGGGTCACGGTGGAGGTGCACATCCACGTGGATGATATCAATGACCACTCTCCTACTTTTGCTAAGGAGCGTATCGAGCTGAGCATTCCTGAGCACACACCACGCGGTACTCGCTACCCACTGGAACCGGCCGTGGATCTGGACAGTGGAGTGTTGGGCACTCAGGGCTACCTCATTCAAAGCGGAGATCCTATGCAAGCCTTCCGCCTGGAAACCCGGAGCATGTCCAGCGGCGTGCTATCTGTAGATCTGGTGGTGAACTCCAATCTGGACCGGGAAAACTGTTCAGCCTATACTTTGATCCTGGAAGCTTATGATGGCGGCTCTCCAAGCCGGAGTTCACAAATCAAACTGGATGTATCCATCTTGGACATCAACGATCATGCCCCAGTGTTCAACCAGAGCCGTTACCAGACCCTGATTTCTGAAAGCCTCTCGCCCGGGTCCAGCGTCCTGCAAGTCTATGCCACAGATGCTGACCTGGGCCAGAACGGGGAGGTGGCTTATGAGATAAACCGCAGACAAAGTGACCCCGAGGGTTTCTTCACCATTAATCCGTACTCCGGACTCATACAGCTCAGCAAACCCTTGGATTACGAGACACGGAAAGCCCATGAACTGGTCGTCCAGGCCCGGGATGGGGCGGCACAGCCAGAAGTGGGAACAGCTTTCGTTTCCATCCAGGTACGGGATTCTAACGATAACCAGCCCAGTATGACTATCATCTTCTTGAGTGAGGATGGGGCCCCACGAGTATCTGAGGGGGCTACGCCAGGGCAGTACGTGGCTCGCATCTCCGTTTCGGATCCCGACTATGGAGAGCATCCTGATGTGGATGTCACCCTTGAGGGCGGGGAGGGCAAGTTCGCTCTGACAACAAAAGACAGCATCATCTACCTCATCTGTGTGGACAAGTTGTTGGACCGCGAAGAACGAGATTCCTACAAGCTTCGGGTCCTCGCCACAGATACAGGAACCCCACCACTGAGGGCAGAATCCTCTTTTGTCCTTGAGGTAACAGATGTCAACGATAACCCTCCCGTGTTTGACCGGCAAGAGTATAGCCACAGTGTGCCGGAAGCAGTGCATCCTGGTAGCTTCCTGCTGCAAGTCACAGCCCGGGATAAAGATATGGGAGAGAATGGAGAAGTGAGATACAGCCTTCTGGACACACCTTGGTTCCACATCCACCCGGAAACTGGAGTCATCACTACAACAGCCCCGCTGGATTATGAGCGTGACCCACAGCCAACTATGACGGTGGTGGCCTCGGATCGCGGCAGGCCAGCTATGACTTCCACAGCTATCGTTAAGGTCCAGTTATTGGATGTGAATGACAACGAGCCGGTCTTCGCCAATGCGGTATATAATGCCACGCTGAGTGAGAGCACTGCTCGGGGAAGCTGCTTCCTAAAGGTAAGGTCAAAGAGCCTCATTATTGATACATGTAACTTGGAGGCTTACTCTAAAAATGTGCTGAGAGGCTAATCTGTGGAGGGAGTTTGTAGGGTTTCCATAATACAGGTGAAACTCGAATAATTCGAATATCGTGCAAAAGTAATGGCAGTAATTGCTGCAAAAGGGGCCCAAACCAAGTACTGAGTACATATGCATGCTTGTACTTTTCAGAGGTCCGATATTGTTCTATGTACAATCCTTGTTTTATTGATTGCATGTAATAATCTACTTTTTGGAGATTGTGGATTTGGGGTTCTTGGGGTTTTCATGAGCTGTAAGCCATAATCATCACAATGATGACAAATCACGGCTTGAACTATCTTGCTTTGCATTTAATGAGTCTTATCTCATATATTAGTTTCATCTTTTAAGTTGCATTAGTGAAATAAATTAACTTTGCACAATATTCTAATTATTCGTTTCACCTGTATATGCAAATGGAAATCTCCCAATGTTGACACCCCTTTCTGCTGGTCATCAAAAACATGTTTCAAGGGTAACAGCGTCCACAAAAAGTGAGTGTCCCAGTGCAATTGGTTGCTCCACAGTCAGCAGGACATCTATCGGCTCCCAGTAGCCAGGAAAGGATCACGTGACCAATCCCTCCTTCCACGCCCCTTAGTACCCCATTGGTCAGACCACATGGAGAGGAAAGCTGCTTAGAATCCGTTCCTGGTCACCTCGCAAGCGGACCTCTTATACTTGTGGGGAGGCGGGAATAGACACTATGATGTCACATCTTCTGGGAGCCTCCCCACATGTTTCAGAGCTCCACTTGCGAGGTATGTCCTGTAGAACGTTGATCCAGACAGTATCTTTTAGCCTTCAGGAACCAGTAAGGACGTTTCTCCATATTAGAGTAAAGTGGAGCACAGTTTATAATGGTTTTGAGTAGAGCTGCACCGAAATGGAAATTTTAAAACCGAAACTAAATTAAAAAAAATTTCAGGCCGAAAACGATACCGAAAATGTTTTTTTTTTTTCAAATGTTTTAAATATTAAATTTTTATAAACTTTTAACATTTTTATATTTATTTATTAATTCATTTATTAAATATTTTGATTTTTTACTTTACTTTTAGGGGCTTTGGGGAAACATTGGGGGTCTAAACACACCCCTGATATTTCCCTTTTAAAATAGAAAAAGAGATTGAGAACACAGAGTCCTCAGTCTCTTTTTCTGTGTCCCTTGTTATCAATTAACAGGAATCCTCTATGAGTGTTCCTGTTCATTGAGACCATTGTTTGTTTACTATAACTACAATTATGAATGGGGGTGATGTAGATCAGTTCCCGTTCATTCATAATTGAGGATATAGTAACCATACTCTGTCCTCAATTATCTACAAACACTCGGCGATCACTGATCACATGACTGCTTGTACCCGCTCTCCTCTCTGACACGCCGGCACAGGAGGCTGAGCGAGCGGAGCGGGGAGGAGAGCTCAGGCTCCTGTGACAGCGCTGTCTCCGTTGCAGAATAAGACGGAGCAGACACCCAATGAATCGAAATGATGTTTACTGAGTTTGTAGTTGAGGACAAATGTAATAAAGCGTGGAGATTCCAACATAATGGACTTCCCATGTGAACAAACATTACCGTTAACCCGAACTGGATGGCATTTATTTTGCTGAAGCAAAATCATAAACAACTGCGTTTTATTTCAGAATGGTGGATGCCAAACTGGGGCCCTGTGGCCGGATTTGGCCCTTTGCTTTTACTTCTGCTTGCATTTAACTGGGCCTTGGGGCACTATTCCTCCCAATAAAACCAATGATGGGGTGTAATTGTTCCCATTGGCACTAATAATGGGGCACAATTCACTCCAATTACACCAGGGATGAGTCACTATTCCACCAAATAACACCAATAATGAGGCACCATACCTCCCTCTGACACTAACAATGGGGCACTATTCCCCCCAATGACACTAAGAATGGGTCACTACTCCTCCTAATGACACCAATAATGAGGCAGTATACCTCCCTCTGACACTAACAACAGGGCACTATTCATCCCACTCACATCAACAATGGGGCTCTATTCCTCCCACTGACACCAATGATGGGGCAC
>NW_017310766.1:3399-13669 GCF_000935625.1 Nanorana parkeri | reverse complement strand
CGCGTGGTGTGCGTGCGCGTGATGTCATTAGATGAAGCCGAGTCTTGTAAAGAAACTAATCTGAAGTATTTTCCGTCGTTAGATATTTATTGATTACGACATTCTTTCCGGCAGAATGACATTATATCGGCTTTGATGCCGTCGCACATATTACATATCAGGCGTCCGTCCAGGATGGAACCGGAATTAGAAGTCCATTGAGATTAGTTCTGATTGGACCTTAGGGTTCTGCACTTTTTCCTCCAGTTTTAGTCATCAGAATTGTTGTTGATGAAAATGATGAGAGAATTGATTATCCGATGGAAAGGTGCCGGCGTGTCATCCTCATCCTCACCTACTTGGCCGGTGTCTGACATACAACAAGCATGAAGCCAGCGCAGTGCTGGGACACCGGATTCCTTGCTCTGGGTCAGCACCTCGTAGTGACCGGAGGATGAGGATGAGAGCTGCTGGCGCTCGGGAGGTCATCAGAGGGTGAAGCATCGGATAGACCGACCTTTATGTGTGATGAAGAGCGCACGAGAACTTCCTGGATACACGGCTGTGATTGGAAGGTTCTGCGGCTATTTTCCAGCCATGGTAACTGGTTGTCGTGACAACCTGAAGCTACAAGGACTGTGTGTGGTGGAATCCTGCCATGGCCTATTGTCTGTACTGCGGCATTGTGCTTTTTATAGACTATCCTTCGCCCCTTTATTCTTCCCCTCACTGGCTCGGTGTTCTATGCTTTCTGAGCTGGGGAACTACAAGTCTAAGCATGTCATGGCAAAGCCAATGCTGACCTTTGACCCTTTTTGGCTGGGAGTTGTAGTTGCACCCTCAGTGCAACCCCCAGAGAGCAATGGAATGCCAGTGGTGCAGGTCCTGGAAGGTCGGGGAATTGGCGGTGATGTAGGTCCTGAAGGTCGGGGGAATGGCAGCAGTGTAGGTCCTGAAGGTCGAGGAATTGGCGGTGATGCAGGTCCTGAAGGTCGGGGAATAGGCGGTGATGTAGGTCCTGAAGGTCGAGGAATTGGCGGTGATGTAGGTCCTGAAGGTCGGGGAATAGGCGGTGATGTAGGTCCTGCAGGTCGGGGAATTGGCGGTGATGTAGGTCCTGCAGGTCGGGGAATAGGCGGTGATGTAGGTCCTGCAGGTCGGGGAATTGGCCGTGATGTAGGTCCTGCAGGTCGGGGAATGGCAGCAGTGTAGGTCCTGAAGGTCGAGGAATTGGCGGTGATGCAGGTCCTGGAAGGTCGAGGAATTGGCGGTGATGTAGGTCCTGAAGGTCGGGGAATAGGCGGTGATGTAGGTCCTGCAGGTTGCGCGTGGTGTGCGTGCGCGTGATGTCATTAGATGAAGCCGAGTCTTGTAAAGAAACTAATCTGAAGTATTTTCCGTCGTTAGATATTTATTGATTACGACATTCTTTCCGGCAGAATGACATTATATCGGCTTTGATGCCGTCGCACATATTACATATCAGGCGTCCGTCCAGGATGGAACCGGAATTAGAAGTCCATTGAGATTAGTTCTGATTGGACCTTAGGGTTCTGCACTTTTTCCTCCAGTTTTAGTCATCAGAATTGTTGTTGATGAAAATGATGAGAGAATTGATTATCCGATGGAAAGGTGCCGGCGTGTCATCCTCATCCTCACCTACTTGGCCGGTGTCTGACATACAACAAGCATGAAGCCAGCGCAGTGCTGGGACACCGGATTCCTTGCTCTGGGTCAGCACCTCGTAGTGACCGGAGGATGAGGATGAGAGCTGCTGGCGCTCGGGAGGTCATCAGAGGGTGAAGCATCGGATAGACCGACCTTTATGTGTGATGAAGAGCGCACGAGAACTTCCTGGATACACGGCTGTGATTGGAAGGTTCTGCGGCTATTTTCCAGCCATGGTAACTGGTTGTCGTGACAACCTGAAGCTACAAGGACTGTGTGTGGTGGAATCCTGCCATGGCCTATTGTCTGTACTGCGGCATTGTGCTTTTTATAGACTATCCTTCGCCCCTTTATTCTTCCCCTCACTGGCTCGGTGTTCTATGCTTTCTGAGCTGGGGAACTACAAGTCTAAGCATGTCATGGCAAAGCCAATGCTGACCTTTGACCCTTTTTGGCTGGGAGTTGTAGTTGCACCCTCAGTGCAACCCCCAGAGAGCAATGGAATGCCAGTGGTGCAGGTCCTGGAAGGTCGGGGAATTGGCGGTGATGTAGGTCCTGAAGGTCGGGGGAATGGCAGCAGTGTAGGTCCTGAAGGTCGAGGAATTGGCGGTGATGCAGGTCCTGAAGGTCGGGGAATAGGCGGTGATGTAGGTCCTGCAGGTCGGGGAATTGGCGGTGATGTAGGTCCTGAAGGTCGAGGAAGTGGCGGTGATGTAGGTCCTGAAGGTCGGGGAATAGGCGGTGATGTAGGTCCTGCAGGTCGGGGAATTGGCGGTGATGTAGGTCCTGCAGGTCGGGGAATAGGCGGTGATGTAGGTCCTGCAGGTCGGGGAATTGGCCGTGATGTAGGTCCTGCAGGTCGGGGAATGGCAGCAGTGTAGGTCCTGAAGGTCGAGGAATTGGCGGTGATGTAGGTCCTGCAGGTCGGGGAATTGGCCGTGATGTAGGTCCTGCAGGTCGGGGAATTGGCCGTGATGTAGGTCCTGCAGGTCGGGGAATTGGCCGTGATGTAGGTCCTGCAGGTCGGGGAATTGGCCGTGATGTAGGTCCTGCAGGTCGGGGAATTGGCCGTGATGTAGGTCCTGCAGGTCGGGGAATTGGCCGTGATGTAGGTCCTGCAGGTCGGGGAATTGGCCGTGATGTAGGTCCTGCAGGTCGGGGAATTGGCCGTGATGTAGGTCCTGCAGGTCGGGGAATTGGCCGTGATGTAGGTCCTGCAGGTCGGGGAATTGGCCGTGATGTAGGTCCTGCAGGTCGGGGAATTGGCCGTGATGTAGGTCCTGCAGGTCGGGGAATTGGCCGTGATGTAGGTCCTGCAGGTCGGGGAATTGGCCGTGATGTAGGTCCTGCAGGTCGGGGAATTGGCCGTGATGTAGGTCCTGCAGGTCGGGGAATTGGCCGTGATGTAGGTCCTGCAGGTCGGGGAATTGGCCGTGATGTAGGTCCTGCAGGTCGGGGAATTGGCCGTGATGTAGGTCCTGCAGGTCGGGGAATTGGCCGTGATGTAGGTCCTGCAGGTCGGGGAATTGGCCGTGATGTAGGTCCTGCAGGTCGGGGAATTGGCCGTGATGTAGGTCCTGCAGGTCGGGGAATTGGCCGTGATGTAGGTCCTGCAGGTCGGGGAATTGGCCGTGATGTAGGTCCTGCAGGTCGGGGAATTGGCCGTGATGTAGGTCCTGCAGGTCGGGGAATTGGCCGTGATGTAGGTCCTGCAGGTCGGGGAATTGGCCGTGATGTAGGTCCTGCAGGTCGGGGAATTGGCCGTGATGTAGGTCCTGCAGGTCGGGGAATTGGCCGTGATGTAGGTCCTGCAGGTCGGGGAATTGGCCGTGATGTAGGTCCTGCAGGTCGGGGAATTGGCCGTGATGTAGGTCCTGCAGGTCGGGGAATTGGCCGTGATGTAGGTCCTGCAGGTCGGGGAATTGGCCGTGATGTAGGTCCTGCAGGTCGGGGAATTGGCCGTGATGTAGGTCCTGCAGGTCGGGGAATTGGCCGTGATGTAGGTCCTGCAGGTCGGGGAATTGGCCGTGATGTAGGTCCTGCAGGTCGGGGAATTGGCCGTGATGTAGGTCCTGCAGGTCGGGGAATTGGCCGTGATGTAGGTCCTGCAGGTCGGGGAATTGGCCGTGATGTAGGTCCTGCAGGTCGGGGAATTGGCCGTGATGTAGGTCCTGCAGGTCGGGGAATTGGCCGTGATGTAGGTCCTGCAGGTCGGGGAATTGGCCGTGATGTAGGTCCTGCAGGTCGGGGAATTGGCCGTGATGTAGGTCCTGCAGGTCGGGGAATTGGCCGTGATGTAGGTCCTGCAGGTCGGGGAATTGGCCGTGATGTAGGTCCTGCAGGTCGGGGAATTGGCCGTGATGTAGGTCCTGCAGGTCGGGGAATTGGCCGTGATGTAGGTCCTGCAGGTCGGGGAATTGGCCGTGATGTAGGTCCTGCAGGTCGGGGAATTGGCCGTGATGTAGGTCCTGCAGGTCGGGGAATTGGCCGTGATGTAGGTCCTGCAGGTCGGGGAATTGGCCGTGATGTAGGTCCTGCAGGTCGGGGAATTGGCCGTGATGTAGGTCCTGCAGGTCGGGGAATTGGCCGTGATGTAGGTCCTGCAGGTCGGGGAATTGGCCGTGATGTAGGTCCTGCAGGTCGGGGAATAGGCGGTGATGTAGGTCCTGCAGAACTGGAGATTGGCAGCAGTGCAGGTCCAGAGCAATAGGGGGGGGGGTCAGTGTATACATATCAGAGGGGGCACATGAAGATTGGTATCCTTACTCATTTTTCATTTGTCCGTCCTACACTAAAGGGGTACTGACCCTGCAGTGGGCGGTGCTGATCCTAGTCTGGGGGGGTACTGACCCTGCAGTGGGCGGTGCTGATCCTAATCTGGAGGGGTACTGACCCTACAGTGGGTGGTGCTGATCCTAATCTGGGGGGGTACTGACCCTGCAGTGGGCGGTGCTGATCCTAATCTGGGGGGGTACTGACCCTGCAGTGGGCGGTGCTGATCCTAATCTGGGGGGGTACTGACCCTGCAGTGGGCGGTGCTGATCCTAATCTGGGGGGGTACTGACCCTGCAGTGGGCGGTGCTGATCCTAATCTGGGGGGGTACTGACCCTGCAGTGGGCGGTGCTGATCCTAATCTGGGGGGGTACTGACCCTACAGTGGGTGGTGCTGATCCTAATCTGGGGGGGTACTGACCCTGCAGTGAGTGGTGCTGATCCTAATCTGGGGGGGTACTGACCCTGCAGTGGGTGGTGCTGATCCTAATCTGGGGGTGTACTGACCCTGCAGTGGGCGGTGCTGATCCTAATCTGGGGGGGTACTGACCCTGCAGTGGGTGGTGGCGATTCTCAGTGTCTCCGGAGTGCGGGGAGACATGTCCGCTGTGTTCATCATGGACAGGGCATAACATTCTCGGAGCCTTCCTTACATGTGACCGTCATGTCTGTCCCCAGGCTTCTCATTCCCATCATCGCCGTCCTTCCGGTGGGGCAATGCAGCCTTCCAGGTACACCTGTCACATGTTCTACAGACAGACCAATGGGTGACAGCCTTTCATTGTAGATGTCTCCTCATTTCTCCAGGACAGCCCCTTCCTCCATCCAGAAACCATCACTGAACCCCATGAAGGGGACAGTAAGTGACCCCGTTTCTTCTCCTCTGCTGTGGGGTGTGAAAACTTGTGATTAGAGTCATTTGGTGGCACGTTAGCCCCAGACATTGTGCGCGGTGACCCGTCCACGGTGGTGGCAATGCTAGCAGTGAAGGGTTGGCCTTTGTTAGCCATGGACGGCGGGAGGAAGTCAAAATGTCACTGATAGAAGAAGGTCACGGTGTGCACCTCAAAATACCTTCCCCAACAAAAGGTATCACCAACATTTCGATGTTCCTAAATTGTTGTCACCTGAACCCCGGTGCACACAGCTCATGAACGCAGACTGAGGATTGTTCAACAAACATGGAAATGCAACACGCCAAGGAAGAAACAACTGTCTTTTCCGTGGTGTCTTCATGAGTTATATGTAGGAGGAGGGGCGGGAGTTAGAGCGGGGGAAGGGTTCAGGTGGTTGGAGGTCACTAGGATGGGGGCCTCATATGACAGTTTTCATACTGAAGAGAAAGAACAAAGTAGATGACATCACTGCCAGTAAGAAAATAGCCAACAGGGATTATACTTTGTATCGTTGTATCTGCTCAGGACAATGAAAGCTCGTCGGGGTTTCTTACCCTTCCTCCTCCAGTCGGCTGCAGCGTGACTTGTTCCTCTCATGACAAAACCCATAAACATCATCATTCTGCAAACATGGCAAACTCCCGTCTCAGAGTGATGATGTCACAGCGGTTCACTATTCTACCATCAGTTGGCCATCCACTCTCTGCCCTTACATGTGTTCTGTTCTACCAAATGCCCCGCAGCTCCATCCTTCCTCTAAGCGCAGAACCGCACAAACCCATCAAATCCGGGAATTCTGCGATGTGCACATATGTGACTGATACTCAGTATAAGGACTCCTCCATCACGTGTCCTCCATCACGTGTCCTCCATCGCATGTCCTCCATCGCATGTCCTCCATGACATGTCCTCCATGACTGTCCTCCATCACGTGTCCTCCATCACGTGTACTCCATCACGTGTCCTCCATCACATGTCCTCCATGACTGCCCTCCATCACGTATGACTCCTCTGTATTATAATTCGGTGTAGTTTTGTCACACACATGAAGAAAATGCCACAACCTGTGACTTCTCTGTCCCTCAGAACCAATCCAACCTGTGACTTCTCTGTCCCTCAGAACCAATCCAGCCTGTGACTTCTCTGTCCCTAAGAACCAATCCAACCTGGGACTTCCCTGTTCCTCAGAACCAATCCAACCTGTGACTTCTCTGTCCCTCAGAACCAATCCAGCCTGTGACTTCTCTGTCCCTAAGAACCAATCCAACCTGGGACTTCCCTGTTCCTCAGAACCAATCAAACCTGTGACTTCTCTGTCCCTCAGAACCAATCCAGCCTGTGACTTCTCTGTCCCTCGGAACCAATCCAACCTGGGACTTCCCTGTTCCTCAGAACCAATCCAACCTGTGCCTTCTCTGTTCCTCAGAACCAATCCAACCTGTGACTTCTCTGTCCCTCAGAACCAATCCGACCTGTGACCTCTCTGTCCCTCAGAACCAATCCAACCTGTGACTTCCAAGTTCCTCAGAACCAATCCAACCTGTGACTTCTCTGTCCCTCAGAACCAATCCAACCTGTGACCTCTCTGTCCCTCAGAACCAATCCAACCTGTGACTTCCATGTTCCTCAGAACCAATCCAACCTGTGACTTCTCTGTCCCTCAGAACCAATCCAACCTGTGACTTCTCTGTCCCTCAGATCAGATCCAACCTGTGACTTCTCTGTCACTCAGAACCAATCCAACCTGTGACTTCTCTGTCCCTCAGAACCAATCCAACCTGTGATTTCTCTGTCACTCAGAACCAATCCAACCATATGACTTCTTTGTCCCTTTAGAACCAATCCAGCCTGTGACTTCTCTGTCCCTCAGAACCAATCCAACCATATGACTTTTTTGTCCCTTTAGAACCAATCCAACCTGTGACTTCTCTGTCCCTCAGAACCAATCCAACCTGTGACTTCTCTGTCCCTCAGATCAGATCCAACCTGTGACTTCTCTGTCCCTCAGAACCAATCCAACCTGTGACTTCCCTGTTCCTCAGAACCAATCCAACCTGTGACTTCTCTGTCCCTCAGAACCAATCCAACCTGTGACTTCCCTGTTCCTCAGAACCAATCCAACCTGTGACTTCTCTGTCCCTCAGAACAGATCCAACCTGTGACTTCCCTGTTCCTCAGAACCAATCCAGCCTGTGATTTCTCTGTCCCTCAGAACCAATCCAACCTGTGACTTCTCTGTCCCTCAGAACCAATCCAACCTGTGACTTCTCTGTCCCTCAGAACCAATCCAACCTGTGACTTCTCTGTCCCTCAGAACCAATCCAACCTGTGACTTCTCTGTCCCTCAGAACCAATCCAACCTGGGACTTCCCTGTTCCTCAGAACCAATCCAACCTGTGACTTCTCTGTCCCTCAGAACCAATCCAACCTGTGACTTCTCTGTCCCTCAGAACCAATCCAACCTGTGACTTCTCTGTCCCTCAGAACCAATCCAACCTGTGACTTCTCTGTCCCTCAGAACCAATCCAACCTGTGACTTCTCTGTCCCTCAGAACCAATCCAACCTGTGACTTCCCTGTTCCTCAGAACCAATCCAACCTGTGACTTCTCTGTCCCTCAGAACCAATCCAACCTGTGACTTCTCTGTCCCTCAGAACCAATCCAACCTGTGACTTCTCTGTCCCTCAGAACCAATCCAACCTGTGACTTCTCTGTCCCTCAGAACCAATCCAACCTGTGACTTCTCTGTCCCTCAGAACCAATCCAACCTGTGACTTCTCTGTCCCTCAGAACCAATCCAACCTGTGACTTCTCTGTCCCTCAGAACCAATCCAACCTGTGACTTCTCTGTCCCTCAGAACCAATCCAACCTGTGACTTCTCTGTCCCTCAGAACCAATCCAACCTGTGACTTCTCTGTCCCTCAGAACCAATCCAACCTGTGACTTCTCTGTCCCTCAGAACCAATCCAACATGTGACTTCTCTGTCCCTCAGAACCAATCCAACATGGGACTTCTCTGTCCCTCAGAACCAATCCAACCTGGGACTTCCCTGTTCCTCAGAACCAATCCAACCTGTGACTTCTCTGTCCCTCAGAACCAATCCAACATGTGACTTCTCTGTCCCTCAGAACCAATCCAACATGGGACTTCTCTGTCCCTCAGAACCAATCCAACCTGGGACTTCCCTGTTCCTCAGAACCAATCCAACCTGTGACTTCTCTGTCCCTCAGAACCAATCCAACCTGTGACTTCTCGGTCCCTCAGAACCAACCCAACCTGTGACTTCTCTGTCCCTCAGAACCAATCCAACTTGTGACGTCTATGTCCCTCAGAACCAATCCAACCTGGGACTTCTCTGTCCCCTGTGACTTCTCTGTCCCTCAGAACCAATCCAACCTGGGACTTCCCTGTTCCTCAGAACCAATCCAACCTGGGACTTCCCTGTTCCTCAGAACCAATCCAACCTGTGACTTCTCTGTCCCTCAGAACCAATCCAACCTGTGACTTCTCTGTCCCTCAGAACCAATCCAACCTGTGACTTCTATGTCCCTCAGAACCAATCCAACCTGGGACTTCTCTGTTCCTCAGAACCAATCCAACCTGTGACTTCTCTGTCCCGCAGGACTGATCCAACTTGTAATACATTTATTTAGAGATCAGATTTTCTCACTGCATGATGTACACCAATACACACATGGCAACCAATCGTCCAATTACCTTCTATCTTTTGTACTACAAAGCTGACAGCTGGAATCTGATTGGCTGCTCAGAGCAGCTTAGACCTTTTCCTTCTGGTTATGTCTGACACACATATGTGGAAGCGGCAGAGATATCATGTTGGTGCGAGGAGGGGATATGAAGTGTCTCTCGGTATTTCCATGTTGTGACACTTCTCAGCGGATCATATGCTGAAAATGGGATCATTTCCTTCTTGCCGGTCTGTTATACATCTGCTCAGTGCGGGGAAGGAAAATGTCATCTTTGGCCTTGTTTTGTGGTCCAGTTCTTGTAGCAGTTCCTGCTCTGTGGCAGGTGGGTGAGGGGGCCACTAGATTTGCTTAGAGTTCACTGGGAAGGGATGACAGGGTCTGAAGATACTGCCATCGTTGACTTAGTACTGTCATTTAGGGATCGGTTGAAGGCACTCATGGACTCCATCCAGAAAAACCTCCGGGGTGCACAAGAGCGACAGAAAAGGTGGTACGTCCTTACCACCCAGAACTGCACCTTGGCTGCGGGACGGAAGGTACCGGCACTAAAACCCACCAAGCAAGACAAGCTACAAGGGGATGAAGAACGCTCCAGCCACATTTCAATGGCTGATTGATTGGCTTCTCGATGGCAACCAGGAATATGCCTGTGCATTGGATCGAATACAGGCTACCAGACTGACCCTGAAGCCGGGCAAGTGCAGCATAGGGATGTCCGAAGTCCAGTATCATGGACATTGAGTGGGCAGTGGACAGCCGTGCCCAGAACCCGCCAAGGTTCGAGACAGTGGCCAACCCCCAAGGCGAAAACCCAGGTCTCAGCTTTCTTGGACATTGCACGGTACTACCAACGGTTCATCCCAAACTAGAGTACTATTGCTAAACCCCTCACCAACCTGATCACCCCCTAGACAGGTCCTGTGGTCCCCAAAGTGAGATTAATGCCTGAAAAATGCTTTGACCTCCGCTCCAGGGCTAGCTGATCCTGACCCTCCCAAACATTTTTGTGTCCACACAGATGCCTCCACCTTCGGGTTGGGAGCCATACTAAGCCAAGCTGGGGGGAGATGGCCATCAACACCCCATAGCCTACATCATGCTATGAAGATGGAGGGAGGGCTTTGGCCATGATTGGGTTAATGATATGATGATGGGGAGGCATTGGCCATGATTGGGTTAATGATATTATGATGGGGAGGCATTGGCCATGATTGGGTTAATGATATGATGATGGGGAGGCAT
>NW_017310766.1:0-377 GCF_000935625.1 Nanorana parkeri | reverse complement strand
CTGTAGCGCTCTGTAGTCCGTGGCGGAGCTCCGGTCTTTGTGCCTGGAATTCCTGAGAGGACTCGGGCGCCCCCTGCTGCCGGCCAACTGTATAACTTCAGCACCACATGGGCGGACAGCGCCGGGCTGAGAGGAGACATCGGGAGAGAGCAGGAGGAAGCACACGGGGTTATTCACCCTCCCGGGGGGCAGATACTGCTGAAGGGTGCACCCCAATTTTGTTCTACTGGAGGCTGAACCCTGATATCCCTCTACTGGAGGCTGATCCCTGATATCCCCCTACTGGAGGCTGAACCCTGATATCCCCCTACTGGAGGCTGATCCCTGATATCCCCCTACTGGAGGCTGATCCCTGATATCCCCCTACTGGAGGCTGA
>NW_017310765.1:12923-14089 GCF_000935625.1 Nanorana parkeri | reverse complement strand
GAGGATGTGTATACATAGCGGGAGAGTATATAGAGGATGTGGGAGAGAACTCCGCAGAGCTGCTGATCCCTACAAGTCTGACACTAGTCTGTCCCTATGCACTTCCGATGGTTGCTGTGACCTCACCGTTTTATAGTGGGGGGAGGGGTTGGTTTAGTAAGAGGCCCCTTACTGGTCCTTCAGAGTCAGCTGACCTCATTTCCAAGGCCAGGCAAATGCATTGTGGTCGCTAGGAATAGATTTGCTGGGACCATAAAACCGAACCAGCAGAAGTTGCCCCAAGCCCATTGTAGCGGCGAACGCGAACCTCCTCCCTATCATCTACGGCCATACTAGGTGGTTTCATCCTGCAGTACTGGGGTCCTGAGTTCAGTTCCCAGTATATACAGCGCTCGTTCACACCGGAACGTTCTGTGGCGGGTTCTACGCTCGACGAACGCTCTACAAAACGCTCAAACATCTAAATCGCATTGTATTCAATGGTCTGGTTCCCACCTCGGCGTATTTCTGCCCGTCCCTAACGCGCTACAAAACGGCCCGCGCCTGGAAAGGTCCAGGTACTACTTTGGGCCGTTTTTGTTGCGCGTTTCCATTGGGATGCAGCCAAGTAGCCTTCGGAAACGCGCGACGGTCGCGCAACTTTTTTACCGTGAATCGCGGTAAAAAAACGTGCGACGGTCGCGCGACAGACGCGCATATGCAATACGCCGAGGTGTGAACGAGACCGAGTCTGAATTTTATCTGACAAGCTGCTTCCTTATGAGAAAACCTGGAGGACGGCCTCAACACGAAGGACACCCGGGAGGTAGACAGCGCAAAGTTACTCATGCTTCTCGCTGTCCATATGAATGCGTTATTGTCATGATGTACAAACGGAGGCCCAGCCAAGGTACCACAGTAACATTACCAGACAATAACCCTGGCCCAAAGAGCTTGCAATCTAAGAATAATAGGTGTGCGTGTCCCCATTAGGTGGATTTGTGGAGGATTTAGATGTCATTTGTCCCTGCGTGCGGCGGCGCGTCCGTCCGCCTCTTTGCGTCTCTCCATTCTGTGGTGTGAGGCTCGGGGTATTTGCTGTGATTATGTGGTTTGTGTCCTTGCCGCTCTTGTAGGTTATTGGCGGAGAAGCTCTGATCCTTCTAACATCATGGGCTGTGTAGTTG
>NW_017310765.1:12334-12882 GCF_000935625.1 Nanorana parkeri | reverse complement strand
GTTTTCTAGCTGCCAGGCAGGACCAAGGATCGGGTGAGTGTATTTTCCATATTTTCATCTCTAGACCAACAATGAGCAGTTAACCCTCGCAGTGCAGGGGTAGCCCATTGCAAGGGTTCATTTGTATAAATCCTGGAACTCCTCTGTAATAGCCGCAGCAAAAACCTCCAACAGGTGCAGCGAGATTTCCCCTCCAAGGCTTTGAAATATAATTGTACAAGAAACGCGCCGCACACGCGCCACGGAAGGCGAAATCTGATAGTTTATGACGACACATTTCTACAGCCTGTAATGGCATCAAAGTCTGATCCGTTATTAACACATTATTTCTCCGCAGAACAGAAAGACACAATGGTGCCGGAAAGATACATTTCAGATCTCTAAAACAACATTTAATTTCCTTGGGGCAGCCGCGGCTCTCAGATATATGAGCACCGCGCAGCACAGCACCGCGCAGCACAGCACCGCGCAGCACAGCACAGCTTGTCTGAACCACTCAGCCCTATAAACTAATTTATTCATCCAGGATTCACATCTCTGTGTGTGGC
>NW_017310765.1:3568-11282 GCF_000935625.1 Nanorana parkeri | reverse complement strand
AGAGAGAGAGAGAGAGAGAGAAAGAGAGAGAGGAGAGAGAGGGAGAAGGAGAGAGAGAGAGGGGGAGAGAGAGGAGAGAGAGTGATTCCCTTTACCTCTTGCAGTACAGAAGACGGCGCTATCATACTGGGACCAGTACAGAAGACGGCGCTATCATACTGGGACCAGTACAGAAGACGGCGCTATCATACTGGGACCAGTACAGAAGACGGCGCTATCATACTGGGACCAGTATAGAAGACGGCGCTATCATACTGGGACCAGTATAGAAGACGGCGCTACCGTGTTTCCCCGAAAATAAGACACTGTCTTGGGCTCAAAAAAACACACTGGGTCTTATTTTCGGGGTGGGTCTTATTTTGTGTACAACAATCCAAATTAAATAATCAAAGTTAAGAATATGGTGATCGGGGCAATCGGGGGCGCCGTACCTTTCCAAGAGCAATTTGGTAACCAATCGCTGGCCAGGATGAGCGAAGAGCACTTTCACTATCGATTCCTCACAGGCGGAGTGCATTTGGTATCACTCTGCAAGTGACAGGAGGCGGGGCTATAGAGGAAACATCGTCTTATGCGGCTCTGCTCCCTCCGCTGCCCCTCGCTTCCTCTGGCTTCATTGGCACCGCTGATTCTCTCCCGCGGCTCTTCAAGTTCCCCCCTTATGCCACCACCGGCCCTGGGAATGGTCACAACTAGGTCTTATTTTCGGGGAAACAGGGTATCATACTGGGACCATATAAACATCAGCAGCCCCAACTCATACCACCATAAAGCCCTACTGGCCAATAAGGAAGACTCCAAACCATGCGACTGCAACAACTCATCACCATCTTGTCCACCCAAAGCTCCGCCCATCATTGCAGCCGGACAGAATATCACATGAAGGGCGTAATGAATGATTCCAAAGAAACTCCCCAACAACCAATCACTGGAGAGAGAACACAAGCTGGCCGCATACCTGGAGGTACTACGAGACCCCAAGGACAGACAAATCCTGAGCCGGTACAGACTGAGCGCCCACAGCCTGGAGATCGAATCAGGGCGGCACAGACAGACCTACAAGCCCAGGGAGAGTAGACTGTGCCAGCGGTGTGACCAGGGGGGCCCTATGAGATGAGGGCCACTTCCTGCTACAGTGCCCCAAGTACTCAGCACTGAGGGACTCCGCATTGTACCGGGAGAAGAGGAGACTCCGCATTGTACCGGGAGAAGAGGAGACTCCGCATTGTACCGGGAGAAGAGGAGACTCCGCATTGTACCGGGAGAAGAGGAGACTCCGCATTGTACCGGGAGTCGGTGACATTCTGTGACATATTTTCACCGCCGGCTCCTCTTCTCCCGGTACAATGCGGAGTCTCCTCTTCTCCCGGTACAATGCGGAGTCTCCTCTTCTCCCTTTTGTGGGGCAGAATATAGTGGTCATGGGGGGAGGGGGCAGGGAAGGACATAGAAGTCAATAGAGATACAGAAGTTCCTTCTTCTCAGTGTACTGAGGTCCAGATAAAAACCTAAGGGCCCCTGATAAGACCTGAAGGGGCCCGGACACAGGGGTGAGCCTCGAATATATTTTTTGCCTTTTCTTCTTTATATTCCTGAGCTGTGGACAAGTATCTCCAGACCCTCCCCACAATACATCTCATTAATAAACATAAGCCAAGCTCATTATTAAACTGTAGACGGCACTCATGAAATGATCATAATCTAGAAATCACTATTATGTAGAATAGAGAGCTTAAGCTGTTAAGAAACTCATTAACAAACATTACAGACAGTAAAATGCCGGTGTTATGCAGAGCTGGAGTTGTAGCTGTCAAAGTGCCATAATTAGCATTTCACTGTTATGCTCCGGGAGAGGATGGCTCTTCAGGACATAACGCTGTGCCCCGGGGCCCCACAGACCCAACAGCAGGGTGCTTCAGTGCTGGGTAAGCTGTGCCTCTGATTGGTATCTATTAACCCACCTGACCCGGGCCATCATACGCTCCTTGTCCATGATTAGTTGAGTGATTGCTGTAATTGGGCAGCTTCAATATTGGAGTGACCACAGACTACAATAAATGCCGGTCAGAAATAAAAAGACGACTCCTAGCAATCACGGGTGTGACGGTCCCAGAAGGACGACCATGACAGTGTGTGTGCGTATGCCGCTCGCCGTGCGTTTCATGTGATGGAGCGATTTTAGTATATTGGACACTACTCCAACCCTGATGAAGCCGGTCCGTTATCATTCGCGTTGGCTTCTTTAGAGACGTTATTATCAATTAACATTCTTATATTTTTGGCCCCACAACATTTATTTCAAGAGATAGACATTTGAGATGGACCGGCCTTTCTCTACCAGGATCTTGCTAGGGGTTCATAAAGCCGCGGCGATTGATCATTACCTACAAAGTTCCTGCACCAACATCACTCTGCAGAGTCAGTGGCATGGGACCAATGACTATAAAGCAGAATTGTACTCCCATCGCTGGTGCTGACATCTTCGTACAGACTTCTGGGTTTAGGATCTTCGGTGTTCTGTTCCAAATGCCGATATATGCAAATGAACCAGTCTGTAGGTGCAGTATTGTCACTTGCTGACTTGACAGAAACCACAGGCAGCTTAACTCTTGAGTAAGACACAGACGTTGGATTCAATGTAATTTCTCTTCAGATACATGCAATACAAAGGATGTGTTTCCAAGAAGAAAATGCCTTTCCCGAGTTCTGTCTCGGAGAAGACTGTAATGAGCTTCTTAGGATGTTCACTGTTAGGAAGGTTCCTGGTGTGATGCTCTCCCCACCACGATCTGACACTGATGTAAAATCTTATTTGTAGGGGTCTCAGTGTGCTGCTGATAGGTGCATGTTGCAAAGTGCTCTGTAAATGCGCAACATCCAAAGCAAATGGCTTATTTCCCTAGAAACTCCTTTGTGTTTCCCTCAAACATACAACGCTTTCTGAGAGGACGGGGATTGCTCTGGATGAGGCAATAGGAGTTTGGGTCCTGTTTCCTTTCTTCACTGTTGCTACTGGTAGTGATTATAACTCCCATCATTGTAATGGAGAGAATGCTTCTAGAATCTAGAGTCTCTGTATTTAGTGGTTAGGTTTAGTGGGGACTAAGAATGATCAAGTCAACAATAGAGAAGATTCTCAGCTCCAGCTAGGGTTAGGGGTTAGGGCTAGGGTTAGGGGTTTGGCTAGGTTTAGGGTTAGGGCTAGGTTTAGGGTTAGGGCTAGGTTTAGGGGTTTGGGCTAGGTTTAGGGTTAGGGCTAGGTTTAGGGTTAGGGCTAGGTTTAGGGGTTAGGGCTAGGGTTAGGGGTTAGGGGTTTGGGCTAGGTTTAGGGTTAGGGCTAGGTTTAGGGGTTAGGGTTAGGTTTAGGGTTAGGTCTAGGTTTAGGGGTTTGGGCTAGGTTTAGGGTTAGGGCTAGGTTTAGGGGTTAGGGTTAGGGTTAACCCTAAGTCTTTGAAGAATTTTGAGAAAAATGAAAAGGGAGGAAAGGACAAGGTGTCGCTCCCTGTTCTTGGATCCCCCTATTGCCCATTTTTCCTGGATATTATATGGCAAGTTTGCTCAAATTGGATTAACCATGTGCAGTGTCTAAGGAGCTAAAATCCTGTAAATGTCTTCCTGAGTCTTTGATGGACTTCAAAAAGGAGAAGGGTGGAAGTAGACTTGATGTTCCTAATCCCGCTGCTGTCCATTTGTCTTGAACATTCCATAGCTATTTTCCTATGAGGCGGGTGATAATTAGTTTTCTACGAGTCATGGTCCTTGCAAGGTCTGGCATACCTGGTCTTTTGGGCATTGTTGTCATAGGTTCTCCTTCACCATTGCTGGAGGTGGCGGCATCTAATACCTGAACTTTAGGTATTGAAGGAGAGAATGGAGCAGCAGATGGGTTCAGTCCAGGTGAAGGTTTGACATCTGGAGATCTTGTGATGTGGATCTCAAGAACCATATGATCGGTACCAGGAGGGTCTGCAATGGCATATGAGTAATTGCATTGGATGTTACCGTAGTAACTTGGGAAGCAGAGAAGTGTCTGATGCACTAGAGTGACCTGTGTGGCTGGTTGTTGGAGCCTCTCCTGCTGGCAAATGTGATCGTTTTACAGGATTTGACGTCTTGAGCAATTGTGTTGACGTTATCCGATTTTTGACCTTGTTCTGGCTTAGGATGAATTGCAAGGTCTGTCTTTCGGGGTCATCAATAGCTGTCAAAATAGAATGATGGACTTCTTCTTCCTCCATAGCTTGTTCCAAATCTCTGAGCGTAGCCATCGCGGCCTCTCTTCTTTTGGAGGAGTTTTAGCTGGACTTCTGTCTGTGCTCACGCTTGGGTGGCTTGTGCTCACGCTTGGGTGGCTTGTGCTCACGCTTGGGTGGCTTGTGCTCACGCTTGGGTGGCTTGTGCTCACGCTTGGGTGGCTTGTGCTCACGCTTGGGTGGCTTGTGCTCACGCTTGGGTGGCTTGTGCTCACGCTTGGGTGGCTTGTGCTTCTGCCTGGCCAGTTTGGGCTTCAACAACTTCCCTCTAATGCAATAAGCTTCCGCCTTCTTTTGCTTCGAAGCTCGTTGTGATGAGTGGACTGCAGAGATGATCGCTGCGAGTGGGACCTTAGCAATCTATAAGATGTCTTAGCCCTGGTTCACACCGGAACGTTCTGTGGCGGGTTCTACGCACGACGAACGCTCTACAAAACGCTCAAACATCTAAATCGCATTGTATTCAATGGTCTGGTTCCCACCTCGGCGTATTTCCGCCCGTCCCTAACGCGCTACAAAACGGTCCGCGCCTGAAAAGATGCAGGTACTACTTTGGGCCGTTTTGTAGCGCATTTCCATTGTGATACAGCCAAGTAGCCTTCGGAAACGTGCGTTTGTCACGCGACTTTTTTACCATGAAACGCGCATATGCAATACGCTGAGGTGGGAACCAGACCATTGAATACAATGGGATTGAGATGTTTGAGCGTTTTGTAGAGCGTTCGTCGAACGTAGAATGCGCCACAAAACGTTCCGGTGTGAACCAGAGCTTACCGCTCAACCATCACGTTCTCAAACAATTCATCCCGACATAGCTCCCTCCTCCTGTATCACTGGCCCCTCCCTCTTAGAGTGTAAGCCCTCAGGGGCGGGGCCCTCCTCACTATCTTGTCTTAAGTTGTACTGTGATTGTCTTCCTTGCATTGTACAGCGCTGCGCACACTGTTGGCGCTCTATAAATCCCGTATAATAATAATATGAAGAGGTGGAATGGCATGGCAGAGTTTCACGTGGTATCTTGTTGTCTATCTGTGACTCGGCCTCTAGGAATGCTTTGGGCCTTTCTTTGGACATTGAACTCTTGCAGAGGCTCTTCCAATAAAACAAAGAACTTGATAGGATAGAAGAATGTTTCTCAGACGGTTTCCTATAACCTTCATAAGCTCTTTTTAGTCTCACAAGTGCACTGCTTAGTTGCTCTGCGTCGTTGCATGTTTTATCAGCAGCGGTTACGCATTGAACACTTCTGTCCCACACTCACTTCTGCAAGCTTCAAGCAATGCTGAACTGTGTGTCTGCCTGCTGCTCATCAGATTTATCTTGAGGGTCTGTCTCTAGTGAATGCGCACCTTCCTGCTGAGACATGTTGCTGCGTTTGCGTGCGTCCACAGGTCATGCAGAAAGCGTGCGTTTGTGCAGGGCAGGAATCATATATCACAGGACAGGAATATCAGTAGCGGTAATAATTCTAGAAACAGCAGTCCTTGTAGTTCCACCAGCAAAGTTCAATACGCCAAAAACACCAATGCATGCAGTGCAGGAAGCTTGGCTCCCAAAGAGTGACATCAGACATATGAAAGGTGACAGACTGTAATCTGATGCTGGTTGCAGCGTGCTGAACGAGACCATGCGTTTTCTAAATCACAGGTAGAACGTCACAGCAGATAGAGCTCAGTGTGCAGAGGGTTCAGAAATCTTCTTATTGCTCTTTTTCAAATGCTAATATATATATACTGACATACCTCCTCCACCCAGTCTGACCACTTGCTGACTTGGCAGAAACCACAGGCAGCGTAACTCTTCAATAATAGAAGAAAACACAGCAAACTGGGGTTTAAAAGCTGCTAATGGCCGAACATAAGAACATTGTTTATTGATACATATCATAAAAGCATCTTGCATTGGTTATCCCCGGTGTGTCACGTGTGCTTTGCAGTGAATATGGACGGAGTGCGTATGAGATACTTCAAGGATTATTAAACGCTGGCGTATTTTTGCATATATATATATTGCTGACAAGAAGAAGATATATCCAAGTCTAAACTTACCTGCGTCTCCGCCGCGCGCTCCCACCTGAAGATCTGAAGACTCTCGGGCGGCCTTGCGGGATCATGGGGTGCGCGCATGCGCAGTTCAGCTCTTCGGCCGGGAGACGAGGAGAGAACACAAGGTAAGAGGCAGCGTGCACCCACACAGACTCCGTGGGCCAGGAAATGCCTCAGCGCTGACTGGTGGAACGGAAGGGTGTGGGTACAGCTGGCTCTGCCTCTAGATAGGCGGAGCCAGCTGTCAGTCACGAAGCTGGGCGGATCCCGTCATCTACGTCGGGATCCGCTGCGGCGTCTCAGTATACCGCGAGCTGCAGCTCCCTATATACTGAGCTTAGGGTGACGGGAGGACGCTAGTAGTTTGTGTCCCCCCGCTACCCTGAGGAGAACTATGGGGAGAAGCCCCGACCCCGTACTTCTCCTTTTAATGTCACTTTAATAAATATCTCAAATATGTAAATTGATGGAATGTTATATATTTCTGTAATCTACTTATAAATTGTGTGTCCCAGCTAGAGACATCCACCGCTATTCCCTGAGGAAGCTACCTGCGAAATGCGTTGGAATGCTACAACCCGCAGGAAGCTAATTATAGGACACATGTTCTGTGCAGACATCTTTGAAGTTGTGATAATCTTCGGGTTGGACACGTCCTGATCATTGCTGTGCCTGTGGGAGGTTGGATACTATTAGGGTACTATGGGAACTTAATGTTACTTTAGATTCATGCAAAGGGTTAGCAAGTCCTTTGAAGTGTAGATCTCTTCTAACCCTAGAGGCCTCCGAAGAGAAACTAAACTGAACAGCAGAGTGCGCGGCAGGGAGCGGCGACTCAGGAAATGTACTAACTAGAACCAAACAAGAGGGGGAACAGGGAAACTCATCCAACTTGATTGGCCTCGCTGGGATGATGTAACTGCGATGCGAAGATTGCGAGCAGCCACAGAGACGGGAGAGTCTATACTACGTCTCTTCTGCAATAGATGCTGCAAATTCTCACTCCGGGTTCCTCCCACACCACAGACACGCTGGAAGGTCATTGGCTCCTCTCTAAATTGCCCCTGTATGTATACGTGTGAGATATGGACCTTGGATTGTAGGCTCCTCGAGGGTGGGGACTGATGTGCTGTGTAAAATTGTCAGCACTATATAAATACCAATAATAAATAATATAGATCCCCCTCCCCCCACGTCATACTGTGCCCACCCTGGGGCTGCTGTGAGCTGAACTTCCTGCTCCCCCTGGTGTCCCTACTGTTAGAGTTCCATCATTATAGTGGGGGCTCTGTAGGAATACATAAAGATTGCATTGCAGAGTAATACAATACACTGCGCAGCATGACAGACCGGGATCCTCCACGAGGCAACCAGGGCAGGAGCCTAGGGCCCTGTGTGATGCCCGGGGGGGGGAGG
>NW_017310765.1:429-3322 GCF_000935625.1 Nanorana parkeri | reverse complement strand
TGTGTCGCTGGGGTGGGCGCGGGGGGGGTGGGAGGAGGGGGCTGCTACAACCTTCCTGCTCCTGCAGGGGAAAGTGTCCCGAACCTACCTGGGGGGATGTATGGTAGACAGCTGATGTCTTATGGGGGCAGTACAGACAACGTACAAGGGGGAGGGGCTTTCTCTGTACCCATTGATATCCTTATCAGTGACAGGGGCTTTATCATGAATGGGGCAGAATAGGAAGAGTCCCACTTCCAGCTGGAAGGACTGAAGATCAGGGGCGTATCTGCCGCGAGGCAAACAAGGCGTTTGCCTGGAGCGGCAGATTCTTCGCTGAGGGCGGCGATGCTGCCTTGCCTTGCCGGGAACGATCTCGGCCTGTATGTACCTCGTGCCGGCTCCTCGCCTCCCCCCAGAATTCTCCGTGTACAGCCCATTAATGGAAGGACTCAATTCTACTTGTTAATGGAATCGCACTATTGGAGCTTTCACAGCGGTGACGGCGCCGAGCTGCTAATATAACAATATTTCCATTCCCATAATGAACGGAGAAAGCCGCATCTCTCCCCCCGAACAAATCACGCGCCACGCGCGCTAAATGAGTCCATAAATAAGCCCCTCCCACATATCCTCAGACACACTATGCAGATTTATACCTTCCAGAAGATCTTCCTCCATATTGGAAAAGTCTAAAAAAGGATCCGCTGACTCTATAATCCGCCATTTTATTCCGTGCGGCCGCTTCCATAACATACTCTAGATCAGTGGTGGGGAACCTCGGCACTCCAGCTGTGCCAAAACTACAAATCCCAACATGCATCTGCCTCTGGGAGTTATGTCTGTGGCTGTCAGAGCCTTGCAATGCCTCATGGGACTTGTAGTTGCAAAACAGCCGGAGTGCCGAGGTTCGCCACCACTGCTCTAGAGCCTCGGCCCTCAGCTGGTGGGCGGTGGCCCCCGTGTTCATTCGGGCCCCGCTGTTCTAGGTGAGCGGCTCCTCTGCCTCCCCCTAGCGCAGCAATGTCAGTTCTCCCGCCGAGCAGCCGTTCATATGAGTGTCAGCCTCAGGTGGCCGCGAGGGATCTCCATCCATACGTGCAATGCTGGTACAGCTCCCTCGCATGTCCGATAGAGGTGCCTGGACCGGAGTGACGTCACATCCTGGCTCCCGACACCTTCAGGGCCGAGGGAGCTGTACCAGCACTGCACCCCACACCGGGCCCCAGGCTGAGGATCCACTTCAGTTCTTGTAAGGTAGATAAAGGGGTAGTTCAGATGGGGCAGATAGAGTGCAGGTTGGATGGGGTGGCAGTGTGGATGGGGCAGATAGAGTGCAGGTTGGATGGGGTGGCAGTGTGGATGGGGCAGATAGAGTGCAGGTTGGAGGGGGTGGCAGTGTGGATGGGGCAGATAGAGTGCAGGTTGGATGGGGTGGCAGTGTGGATGGGGCAGATAGAGTGCAGGTTGGATGGGGTGGCAGTGTGGATGGGGCAGATAGAGTGCAGGTTGGATGGGGTGGCAGTGTGGATGGGGCAGATAGAGTGCAGGTTGGATGGGGTGGCAGTGTGGATGGGGCAGATAGAGTGCAGGTTGGATGGGGTGGCAGTGTGGATGGGGCAGATAGAGTGCAGGTTGGATGGGGTGGCAGTGTGGATGGGGCAGATAGAGTGCAGGTTGGATGGGGTGGCAGTGTGGATGGGGCAGATAGAGTGCAGGTTGGATGGGGTGGCAGTGTGGATGGGGCAGATAGAGTGCAGGTTGGATGGGGTGGCAGTGTGGATGGGGCAGATAGAGTGCAGGTTGGATGGGGTGGCAGTGTGGATGGGGCAGATAGAGTGCAGGTTGGATGGGGTGGCAGTGTGGATGGGGCAGATAGAGTGCAGGTTGGATGGGGTGGCAGTGTGGATGGGGCAGATAGAGTGCAGGTTGGATGGGGTGGCAGTGTGGATGGGGCAGATAGAGTGCAGGTTGGATGGGGTGGCAGTGTGGATGGGGCAGATAGAGTGCAGGTTGGATGGGGTGGCAGTGTGGATGGGGCAGATAGAGTGCAGGTTGGATGGGGTGGCAGTGTGGATGGGGCAGATAGAGTGCAGGTTGGATGGGGTGGCAGTGTGGATGGGGCAGATAGAGTGCAGGTTGGATGGGGTGGCAGTGTGGATGGGGCAGATAGAGTGCAGGTTGGATGGGGTGGCAGTGTGGATGGGGCAGATAGAGTGCAGGTTGGATGGGGTGGCAGTGTGGATGGGGCAGATAGAGTGCAGGTTGGATGGGGTGGCAGTGTGGATGGGGCAGATAGAGTGCAGGTTGGATGGGGTGGCAGTGTGGATGGGGCAGATAGAGTGCAGGTTGGATGGGGTGGCAGTGTGGATGGGGCAGATAGAGTGCAGGTTGGATGGGGTGGCAGTGTGGATGGGGCAGATAGAGTGCAGGTTGGAGGGGGTGGCAGTGTGGATGGGGCAGATAGAGTGCAGGTTGGATGGGGTGGCAGTGTGGATGGGGCAGATAGAGTGCAGGTTGGAGGGGGTGGCAGTGTGGATGGGGCAGATAGAGTGCAGGTTGGATGGGGTGGCAGTGTGGATGGGGCAGATAGAGTGTAGGTTGGATGGGGTGGCAGTGTGGATGGGGCAGATAGAGTGCAGGTTGGATGGGGTGGCAGTGTGGATGGGGCAGATAGAGTGCAGGTTGGATGGGGTGGCAGTGTGGATGGGGCAGATAGAGTGTAGGATGGATGGGGTGGCAGTGTGGATGGGGCAGATAGAGTGGAGGGGGTGGCAGTGTGGATGGGTCAGATAGAGTGCAGGATGGATGGGGTGGCAGTGTGGATGGGGCAGATAGAGTGAAGGTTGGATGGGGTGGCAGTGTGGATGGGGCAGATAGAGTGCAGGTTGGATGGGGTGGCAGTGTGGATGGG
>NW_017310765.1:0-415 GCF_000935625.1 Nanorana parkeri | reverse complement strand
GGGGTGGCAGTGTGGATGGTGCAGATAGAGTGCAGGTTGGATGGGGTGGCAGTGTGGATGGTGCAGATAGAGTGCAGGTTGGATGGGGTGGCAGTGTGGATGGGGCAGATAGAGTGCAGGTTGGATGGGGTGGCAGTGTGGATGAAGGGGTAGATATAACCTGTCCGTGTCATTGGGCAGTGGCGGTGAGGGGGGCGGGGCTCAGAGTTTTCAGCTTTGTGAAGATTTAAGTAAAATAAGAAAACCGTTAAATTCGATAAAGATTTTGTTCTTCGCAACAGGAAAAAAACCCCAAAACTGCTTCTCCTATAAAGTGCTGAGCCCGAGAAACGCGGAATATTCCGGAGAAACGGCATCCCAATCCAAGTGCCGGGCATCACCCTGCGTTATACGGTATACACTGCGTACCCAGCGA
>NW_017310764.1:12891-14094 GCF_000935625.1 Nanorana parkeri | reverse complement strand
TTCTATCACACCCCTACTAGTGGTACTCTCTCCCATATCATACAGCACCCCTATTTGCGCGCCCCTAGTATTGTACAGATGCTCTCCAGTTTGATCCTTGGACACGTGTAGTAGTGAAATATTCTTCCCGGTGATGTCAGCCGTGTAGACCCGGTCAGAGCCATGTGTCTAGGAGGGCCGGCAGAGACCCCGGCAGTGGGAATGTGACACAGAGGCGCCATATTTACTCAGCAACAGACTGCCAATGACGGGTGACTGATCGAGAGTTCACACAGAGTGCAGCAGAGGAACCGAGACGTCTGGGGACTATCCCCCTTCCCTCATAGACGAGGAGAGATATCCGTACAATACGGCCCGTCATAGACCGAGCAATGACACCATGAGGACCCAACACTTCCTCCGTACAATACGGCCCCTCATAGACCGAGCAATGACACCATGAGGACCCAACACTTCATCTGTACAATACGGCCCCTCATAGACCGAGCAATGACACCATGAGGACCCAACACTTCCTCCGTACAATAAGGCCCCTCATAGACCGAGCAATGACACCATGAGGACCCAACACTTCATCTGTACAATACGGCCCGTCATAGACCGAGCAATGACACCATGAGGACCCAACACTTCATCCGTACAATACGGCCCCTCATAGACCGAGCAATGACACCATGAGGACCCAACACTTCATCCGTACAATACGGCCCGTCATAGACCGAGCAATGACACCATGAGGACCCAACACTTCATCCGTACAATACGGCCCCTCATAGACCAAGCAATGACACCATGAGGACCCAACACTTCATCCGTACAATACGGCCCGTCATAGACCGAGCAATGATACACCATGAGGACCCAACACTTCATCCGTACAATACGGCCCCTCATAGACCGAGCAATGAGTAGGGCCGAGGCGGCTATATGTGTCTGTGTCACAGGGAACAGCAGAGGGGAGCCATGTGACAGTTGCAGGGGATGGAGGTTACTTTGTGACGCGGTATGTTGGGATTAAACACAACCCCCTGCCAGTCATTGTGCCACCAAAGTATCCCCGCGCCGTACACTTCCTCCATCTCCGCCTCTGGTGCAGCCACAATGTGACACCGTACGAGGACGACGGCTGATTGGCTAGATCTTCTGTTAGTCAAAACTGTCATTATGTGCTTCATTTTTGGGCGGGAAATTTTGCCCTCCTGT
>NW_017310764.1:12286-12845 GCF_000935625.1 Nanorana parkeri | reverse complement strand
ATATACATTTATATAGAACCTTTCCACCGTCATCAGATTTTATACCCCCGTGGTCATCACTGGGTCCCTGTGCTTCTCTTTACAATGCAGGCAGATTGTGGCTGGTGGGAGGAGCCAGCAGAGTGCTGTACACAACTTCTTACATCCCAGTACTCCCACCGCAATACTCCTCAGTCCTGATGCAAGCAGTGGGTCAACTTCTGGGAGGAGTTATGCAAATATCTACATTTGGCGGGCGTCAGTCCGGAGGAGTGGGCGTTCCTAGGCAGGCTGTACTTGCACGCAGACCGCCCACATGGGACACCGAGCCTCCATGATTGACAGAACTGAAACCCAATTGAAGGGGCGGGGCCAGGGGCAGTCAGTCTGGGGAGGAAAGGGCTAGATGTTGGGTGTCCTCCAAACATGAGGTGGGCTCTGACTTGCACATTGAGAGAGAATGACATCAGAGGAAGCCATCGGGCTCTATAGTCTCCGGCCCAACCAATCAGGACACAGCCAGACCCGAGGATTCTATAGAGGGAGATACAAGTGTACCTGTCATGGGTTACGTCCTTCA
>NW_017310764.1:4724-6177 GCF_000935625.1 Nanorana parkeri | reverse complement strand
CCCAGGACAGTTGACCCCCCCAGAAGGACACTCACTCATTCAGGACAACAGACGGGTGACTTCTAGAAAAGAATAATTTTATTAAACACTAAGAAATCCGTATAAAAACCACTCAGCACAAGCCCCACCCCCTCCCCAGAGTCTGTGTCCTAGGGCCACATTGGCGTCTCCCCATCAGTCCTCACACATAGTTCTTGCTGGGGTAGTCGCTGCGAGCCTGGGAGGTGGCGGCAGTGTAGTGGGCACTGTAGGGGGTATCATCTTTCTTGGGGCAGGAGCAGCACAGAAGCCCCCCACCCAGCAGCAGCAAGGCAGCCGAAGCCCAGCCGATGTACAGCGAAGCCCCCAGCTCCCTCTTCTGGGCCTCCACCACCATGGGGTTGTAGAAGTCGCGGATGATGCTATTGGCCGACCAGCAGATAGGAATGAGCAGTAGAATTCCAGCCACCAGGAAGACCACCCCGGACACCAGGCTGACCCTCGCCTTGGTATTCCGATCTTCCACACAGTTGGTGCATTTGGCTCCCACAACGCCGACGAGCACGCCGAGGACGGCGACCAGGATACAGATGACGGAGAGAGCTCGGGCAGCCTGGAGGTCTTGGGGCAGCGCCAGCATGGAGTCGTACACCTTGCACTGCATCTGTCCAGTGCTTTGAACGATGCAATTCATCCAGAGGCCCTCCCAGATGATCTGCGCCACCACAATGTTGTTCCCGATGAACGCCGTCACCCTCCACATGGGCAGAGCACATGTGATGATGGATCCCACCCAACCAATCAAGGCCAGGGCCATCCCAAGAAGCTGGAGACCAGTAGAAGCCATTGTGCCCGGACTCTGCAAGAGAGGAAGCAAAAGGTCAATCCATTCCACCGTACCCAACAGTTCTACCATCAAACCATCTCCAGGGACCACCACCACCAGTCACTCCTGGCCAAGAACAGACCCCCAGTTACACCTCCCATCATCCACAGGGGCGGGCAACCTTCGCACACCAGCTGTTGTGGAACTACAAGTCTCATGAGGCATTGTAAAGCATGACTGAGGCATGATGGAATTTGTAGTTCATAGCTGGAGTGGACAGGTTGCCTACCCCTGGTTTATAAGTAGTCCCAAGCCCCAAAACCTGAAGAGCCCAAAACCCAGGAACACAATGAAGTCCTGACTGGTCCAAGTGTTGGGCCCCCAGGATCTTTGGTTGGCAAAATACAGTTCAAAGGGTCCAGACAAGGCCAGTAAGGAGGCCTCCTCCAGCTAATCTTTAACCCTCCCCCCCCCTCAAAGCATACAGACCAGACCCTATAGCAATCCCACCCCACCCCCTCAACCACCAAAATTACTATTGTGTTCAGATAAGACCAGGTCTCTCCTCCTAGGTGGGGGAGGGGGTGAGCAGAGAGTCATTCTTCCATACAATAGAACCAAGTTTATGGAGGAAGCCGAGGAGATCCC
>NW_017310764.1:4087-4613 GCF_000935625.1 Nanorana parkeri | reverse complement strand
TCCCATAGGCATGAATAAGAATGCAGCAGGTGGAGAGAGATTTCAAATTACATGTTTACTTTTTCTTTTCCCATTTCCTGCACACCATACAGAGTCCAAAACAGCCACCAGAACTTCCAAAATAGAAATTCACTCACCATCTCAGATACCCCAAACAATCAGCACGTGGAGACCCCTAAACTACACTGGGCTCCCCTCCCCACACACCTATCCTATAGCTACCCCTCTATACAGGGCTCATCATACCAAAGAGACCCCACCATACAGCCCCACCCCCCATGCCACATCCTAGAGGCTCCCCATATCACAGTCTAAGAGACCCATACAGGCCCCCCCTCCTATGGATGTCATAAACTACATAACATAGGGACCCCTCCATACAGTCCCTTGCCCCACCATACCACAGCCTATAGACACCCCCCATACACATGCACCTCACAAGCAAACATGCACTTCCATACACACAATAAGGGGGCCACAAACCCCCCCCAAAAAGGCAACACCACCCCTCATACCGGACCGACCA
>NW_017310764.1:1814-4052 GCF_000935625.1 Nanorana parkeri | reverse complement strand
AGAGTAGTGGAAGTGATGGTCACCTGCCCCCTCCCTGAGGTTATATACCCCTCTGATGACATCACACAGAGAGTGGAGTCAGGTGGAGGAGGAACAATGAGGGAAGTGTCCTCACCTGGGAGGGAAGTTTCACTGAAACCCCATTATCATCATTCCACTGGAGGGGGAGGGGGCGAGTGTCAGCTTCTGGGAACAGAACACACAACCCCCATCACAGTCAATGTGTATATATCGGAGATAATATCCGTCATTATCCCGATCATAGCGGAACATCTCCGGCTACACACAGTAACCCCTTCCCGCCAGGAGAGCCGTGTCGTGGGATAGATTGTCAGCTCTGTGGTCCAGGACCTCCCTGTGTACAACAATGGAGAGGGGACTGGAGGCCAGACCAGTGTGGTAACCCATAGCAACCAATCACATCTCACTTGGAGACTGCTCAGCGATCACATGGTATGACATTCCTAGGAAACAGAGCCCCCTGGAGGCCGGACTGGGAACAGCAACCCCCCCCATAAAATACATGGACCCCTCGTACATGATACACAGGGGCCCCTCCAATACTGACACTTAGGGGTCCTCATATCATCCCTGACACTTCACACAGCTATAGAAAGAGTGTAAGCTCCTCTGCCACACAGAGTGACTCTGAGGTATGGCAGAGCGATATACATGTATAAGAATCATCATCATCATCATCATCATCATTCTGCGCCCTCTGCTGGTTTATGTGACGTCTTTACTATTTTGCCCTCAGTTAATATGGCGCTCCTGATGACCCAGAAAAGGAGCGACACAGGAAAGTACACGCAGGCTGAATGTGGAATAAGCAGATATAACCGGAAGTGCTCCCACCGCCATATTAGTCCACACTGTGCAGCATGGTTGGCTTGTCTTCGTTGCTGGGATTGTTAGGCGGTGATTTCTTTTCTGTGGATCTCTCACGCTGATCTCCGCCACTCAGACTCTCCGCTTATTTATTATATTGACTGCAGGGCTGAGGACGGAGGGTGTACAAACATGGCGGCCGGCTGGCTTCATACGCCATGTTACTCCAATGAGTGAGAACCGCAAAACTCAGCACAAACATGAAGCTCCTCCGTAAAGACATCGAGAAAGACAATGTTGGGTGAGCGAGACAACCGTGCTCAGTACAACCTCCCTGAGTGCAGTGTCTATGGACTCTGCACAGTACTACTTCTCATGTCCTGTATGCCGGGTATCATTGTCGGTATCTGTTCTCATTCTGTGTGTATGGACTCTGCACAGTATCACTTCTCTTGTCCTGTATGCCGAGTGTCATTCTCGGTATCTGTTCTTATTCTGTGTGTATGGACTCTGCACAGTACTACCTCTCATGTCCTGTATGCCGGGTATCATTCTCGGTATCTGTTCCTATTCTGTATGTATGGACTCTGCACAGTATCACTTCTCTTGTCCTGTATGCCGGGTATCATTCTCGGTATCTGTTCCTATTCTGTATGTATGGACTGTGCTCAGCACCACTTCCCTTGTCCTGTATGCCGGGTGTCATTCTCGGTATCTGTTCCTATTCTGTATGTATGGACTCTGCTCAGTACCACTTCCCTTGTCCTGTATGCCGGGTTTCATTCTCGGTATCTGTCCTTATTCTGTATGTGTGGACTCTGCACAGTATCACTTCCTATGTCCTGTATGCCGGGTGTCATTCTCGGTATCTGTTCTTATTCTGTATGCATGGACTCTGCTCAGTACCACTTCCCTTGTCCTGTATGTCGGGTGTCATTCTCGGTATCTGTCCTGTATGTATGGACTCTGCTCAGTACCACTTCTCTTGTCCTGTATGCCGGGTGTCATTCTCGGTATCTGTTCTTATTCTGTGTGTATGGACTCTGCACAGTACTACCTCTCATGTCCTGTATGCCGCGTGTCATTCTCGGTATCTGTCCTGTATGCCGGGGGTCATTCTCGGTATCTGTCCTGTATGCATGGACCCTGCACAGTACCTCTTCTCGGTATAGGTGAAGGATGGGGTGTCATGTGACCTGTCACTCTCTCAGTCAGGTGACGTTGGTCCCGGAGGAGGCGGAGGATATGTGGCACGCCTATAACCTGGTGCAGGTGGGCGATAGTCTGCAAGCCACCACTATCAGGTGTGTACCCCAGTGATTGGTTGTCCCCTGGGGGGCGGAGCTGTGTCTGTTATGGGAGGAAGGGGCGGAGCTGAGCCTGTGTTGGGGGGGGTGGAGCTGAGTCTGT
>NW_017310764.1:0-1385 GCF_000935625.1 Nanorana parkeri | reverse complement strand
GATGAGAGGGCGGAGCTGTGTTGGAGAGGGGGGAAGGGGAGCTCAGTAGGAGAGGAGGGGGAGGAGCTGTGTCTGGAGAGGAAGGGGAGGAGCTATGTATGTGTTGGAGATGAGAGGGCGGAGCTGTTTTGGAGAGGAGGGAAGGGGCTGACCGAGTTTGTGTTGGGGAAGGGGCGGAGCTGAGTCTGTGTTGGGGAAGGGGCGGAGCTGAGTCTGTGTTGGGGAAGGGGCGGAGCTGAGTCTGTGTTGGGGAAGGGGCGGAGCTGAGTCTGTGTTGGGGAAGGGGCGGAGCTGAGTCTGTGTTGGGGAAGGGGCGGAGCTGAGTCTGTGTTGGGGAAGGGGCGGAGCTGAGTCTGTGTTGGGGAAGGGGCGGAGCTGAGTCTGTGTTGGGGAAGGGGCGGAGCTGAGTCTGTGTTGGGGAAGGGGCGGAGCTGAGTCTGTGTTGGGGAAGGGGCGGAGCTGAGTCTGTGTTGGGGAAGGGGCGGAGCTGAGTCTGTGTTGGGGAAGGGGCGGAGCTGAGTCTGTGTTGGGGAAGGGGCGGAGCTGAGTCTGTGTTGGGGAAGGGGCGGAGCTGAGTCTGTGTTGGGGAAGGGGCGGAGCTGAGTCTGTGTTGGGGAAGGGGCGGAGCTGAGTCTGTGTTGGGGAAGGGGCGGAGCTGAGTCTGTGTTGGGGAAGGGGCGGAGCTGAGTCTGTGTTGGGGAAGGGGCGGAGCTGAGTCTGTGTTGGGGAAGGGGCGGAGCTGAGTCTGTGTTGGGGAAGGGGCGGAGCTGAGTCTGTGTTGGGGAAGGGGCGGAGCTGAGTCTGTGTTGGGGAAGGGGCGGAGCTGAGTCTGTGTTGGGGAAGGGGCGGAGCTGAGTCTGTGTTGGGGAAGGGGCGGAGCTGAGTCTGTGTTGGGGAAGGGGCGGAGCTGAGTCTGTGTTGGGGAAGGGGCGGAGCTGAGTCTGTGTTGGGGAAGGGGCGGAGCTGAGTCTGTGTTGGGGAAGGGGCGGAGCTGAGTCTGTGTTGGGGAAGGGGCGGAGCTGAGTCTGTGTTGGGGAAGGGGCGGAGCTGAGTCTGTGTTGGGGAAGGGGCTGAGGAGGGGGCGGAGCTGTGTTGGGGAGGAGGGGGCGGAGCTGTGTTGGGGAGGAGGGGGTAGTTATTATGGGTAATGATACCCTCGCTGTGTCCCCGGCGGGGTGATTACAGGAAGGTGCAGATGGAGTCCTCTACGGGCAGTGTGGGCAGCAGTCGGGTCCGGACCACGCTCACCATCCGGGTGGAGACCATCGATTTCGACTCCCAGGCCTGCCAACTGCGGGTGAAGGGCACCAACATCCAGGAAAACCAGTACGTCAAGGTAAGTGCCCCTCCCCCTGTGCTCCTCCCACTTATGTCCCTCCCCCTGT
>NW_017310763.1:0-14107 GCF_000935625.1 Nanorana parkeri | reverse complement strand
CAGGAAGTAGCAGACGAGTGAGACGCTACACCACACCGGCCTGGTTTCTTCGATTTTAAATGTGAGTGACTGTATGTTTTTATATAAATAAACGTTTATGCATACTACACCATGAGGAGGTTTCTCTTTTTTATCTAAATCCATAACGGACGGGATGCTACCAAGAGAAAATATTTAAAATATTTGAGATGCGGACCCTCTAACTTGGGATTTTTTTGCTTCATTACCTCAGCTGTGGGGTGAGTACACACCCGAAAGGGGGCAGTTTGAAAACACTGTGGTGTGGGAAGAATTCACCAACTGATGCACCAACTGGAGACATTTGCTTGAAGTGCTCATTGGATCCAATTTTAAATCATATCACGGTTTTCTAAATAACCCCAGGGTTGAGAGCGCAGCTGCTTTAATATCAGGTTATTAAATCAGGGCTTAAATCAGGATCCGCCCATAAAGCGCGGATCCACATTTTTTACAATTGGATCTGAGATGTCTCTGTGTTGAGAGTCAGAACAGTGTTGTTAGTAAGAGGTACAGGCGATGACTCTGTATCTTTGCAAACATTATGCTTTAGCGCATATTCACTGGTGCGTTCAACTGGGTCTTCCAGTTCTGCTGGGATAAGACAGTCTGAGTTAGTACTTTGTCCTATTGCTTGTTCCCGGACTTTCAGTCTTGCTAGGGCACCTGCTTCCTCTTTCTCCATTTGCAGAATCTTTATTTGGGATTCCATCTCTGCTTGGCGAGTTTTGATCTGAGCTTCTATCTCTGCTTGGCGAGCTGCCATCTCTGCTTGAAGAGCTTTGCTTTGGGCTTCTGCCTCTGCTTGAAGAGTTTTGCTTTGAGCTTCCATTTCTGCTTCTTTCTTAGCAAGGGAGCTTTGCGCTTTTCTTGATTCCGCATCAGCCCGGGCCTCTATTAGCTTGTCACTTAATGTTGAACTTCTGGAGCGAGAGGATCTAGAAGAACGTGCAGTGTGCTTGGTTGATGTGGATCTGTGAGATCTGGTCTCCTGCAGTTGAGCAATGCGGAGTTCTGCCTTATAATTAGCATTTTGCACTAAGAGATTCACATGAAGTGCAGTAAGCTTGTGCGACCACAAGATGGCGACTGGCACTGAGCTTGATTGCAGATTAGGCACACACATATACACAGCAGGCTGTATGAATTCTATTAATTTTTTGACTATTCTGACTCCGATTGTTGTGATAGCGATATATCCCTTGTGAGACCTGTATACCTGGCCTATATAAGCAGATATACTCACTGCGGACAATCCTTGTCAGATAGCTGAACTCACCAATACCGTGTTCGTCCACAAAGGTTGCTTTATTCTGAACGTGAAGACAACAGGATAACAGCAGATGGATGGTTACAGTATTATGCGGTCAAAAGATGATGCCCTTCCTAGCGTACATGTGTCCTTGTTACATGTGGCTGTTAGCTGTGGTCATGACACAGGAAGTACTGACTAACAAGAAGAAGGGTGGGGCATACATACAGAGGAAAATGTGTCGTCACGTGAGAAAGGAATACAGAAAAACATGCGCATTATCACGAAAGGCCACTAGATGGCAGCATTTGAACTAACATATAAACGTCCATAGAAAATGCTATAGAGAAAACAATCTATATAAAACTTCTACCTAAATAAACTTCTATGCCCCATTGGGGCGGCACAGTCGTCATCCTCCACCTAGGGGTCGCGGTTCCGGTGCAGCTCCACTGCTCCCACTGACGGCCACTTTGCATTCCACTCGACTTCCGGCCTGTGACAGCGCAGGCTGCGTTCCATGCTGGAACGCGGAAGTTGCTCTGATCCGACCAGCGGCTCCTCCTACTACCTGGCCCTGTTTAAAGCTCCAGCTGAGATAGCATGGCGTTCCACTGTTGAAGTCTGAACGCCTGCTATCTCCTGGGACCCTAACCAGCAATCTACTGAGCACCACTCTGGAACCGGACCCTTCTCCTGCTACCATTCTGGACCTGGGCCTTCTCCTGCCAGACTTGAGGCACCCCGTCTAAGATCATAAAAACCGCAAGTAACCAGGTGTAACCTGGCATCCCTCTCTGTTACATGTTGAATATATATATGGACTTCCGCTGACTCCTCCTTTTGATGCATGCCTCAATTATAATTTGACGTACATCCTCCATGTAGACTGTGCTCTTGGACTAAGTTTATAGTGCCTATAGCCTTTGCTAATATTTGCTGTTCCTATATTAAATACTGATAAGTGAGGTTGAGGGTATGACTTAATATCCCACCTGAACCTTTTACATTAGTTTGAGTGTGGCTGTGATGCTCGAGTCCCTAAAGGCTGTGACACACTGCACGCAAAGCCGTGCAGAGCGAAGCAAAGCTATCCGGCATGGAGCTTTGTGTGCAGTGTGTGAGCTGAGTTCAGTCAGATGATTAACTGCACCTTCAGCCAATCGGCTCGTGCTTAACAACCGGCCAGGCGTCGCATCCCGTCGCGCCGGTTTATACGTGGCTGAAGTTGAGATTGTTCATCTCGGCACGCTCAGCTCCGCGAGCTCTCGCCAGCTGAGGTCTCCAGGGGAAAATGACATGACACACTGCTCGCAAAGGCACCGCGCCACCGCTCCGCGCTGTTTCGCGTGCAGTGTGTCACAGCCTTTACTCTCCGCTAAGATTGAGAGTGACGCCAGGGACTCCTGCCTGAGAAGCCTCCGCAGTTGTGATCCACAACCTCAGAACCAAAGTAGACGTAACATTAAGACAGTCATTGGCCTTAAGGATAGTACAGGCTCCTTGACAAAGTCCAGGTCAGGGATCCTGGAGATCGTAAGGTCTTTTTATGCTGACCTTCTTTGGAGGAAAGAGCTTGACCGGGACAAGTTGTAAAGTTTTTTGGACTCTACACCAGGTCTAAAGGATGAGGATGTTCACTTGATGAATTTGACAGAGGAGATCACATTTGAGGAGGTGACAAGAGCAATTGAACAGCTAGCTGTCAAAACGTCAAAACTGATGGCTTGACGGCTGAGTTTTACAGGGTAATAGACACGGACTTAGACACTATAACATTACAGGAGGACCCGGATAAAATAGGGGAGTGGGCATTAATGTGGCAGATGAGGTTTAATATCGATAAATGCAAAGTAATGCACTTTGGAAATAAAAATATACAAATGGGTTATACAATTATGGGTATGCCGCTAGGGGAGTCAGAAATGGAGAAGGATTTGGGGGTCATTGTAGACCACAAACTGAAAGGTAGCTTGCAGTGCCAGGCTGCGGTAAACAAAGCTAGCAGGGTCTTGTCCTGTATTAAGAAGGGGATGTATTGCAGGGACAAGTCTATAATTGTGCCTCTATATAGATCATTGGTTCGACCTCATCTGGAGTACGCGGTCCAGTTCTGGTCACCAGTACTAAGAAAAGATGTCCTTGAGTTGGAAAAAGTCCAGCGGAGGGCAACCAAACTAATTAGGGGTATGGAGGACCAGAGCTACGAGACAAGGCTACTAAATTTAAACATGTTCACATTGGAGGTGAGGAGATTAAGGGGGGATATGATCTCCATGTACAAAATGTTCAATGGTGGTAGCAACATTAGCAATAAACTGTTTAAAATTAACTCCATTACAAAAACTAGAGGCCACCACCTAAAATTGGTGGAAAAAAAATTCCAGCACAAGGGGCGAAGGGGGTTCTTCACAGTAAGATCAGTTAGGGTCTGGAACTCACTGCCACAGGCGGTGATTTCAGCAAATAATGTGGAATTGTTCAAGAAACTTTTGGACGATTTCTTAAGGGACCGTAATATACAGGGGTACGGGTACTCCTAGAATGAGATCCTAATAGGTTGGACTTGATGGACTAATGTCTTTATTCAACCTCAAATACTATGTAACTATGTAAGTCTATCTTGGTCCCACATTTGGTGGAGGTCTTTAATTGTTGCCTTGCTGAGGGGGTGCTTCCCCCCTCCATGAGGAGCTCGGCTGCGATTCTTCTGTCAAAGGGTAAATATCTTTGATGATTGAGAACTGGCGCCCCATCAGCCTTCTCAATGTCGATAGAAAGGTACTGTGACGGACTCCCTGATACCCCGACTGGATATCTCCATCTTAAGCCTGTTCCCTGGGTGCAGGAACCAGAAGCCAGTGACTATAGCATGGAAGGCTTACTCCAAGAATCAGACAAGACTGGCTTTGAGTGAAACATGAACTGCTTTATTGAGGAAGAGCACACAGAATTTATATCTTACAGGATCAGATAAGAGTTAATTGTTACATGGAACAGTCCCCTCTCCCAGACAGCCAGGTGCCGCATTGTATTGTCTTAATTAGAGAGGAGCTTAATCCCATCACTCTAACAATGGCCCCTCCAGACAACCTGCTGTCTTTAGCAGAATGGTTCCCATCAAGTCACATAGTGACAGTCTCTCCACAGATGAAATATTAAACTGTAAAATACACACAGCACACAAAGTTCTCCGGGGCAATGAATCTCTGCAGCCCTAGGTCCGTCACAGGTACTTGCAAAGATTTCTTTGGGCGTTTATCGTCAGTAGCAGAATCTTTGCTTTCTCGCCAGCAGCACTGTTCAATCCAGGGTTAGGAGCACCTTCACAGCAGTTTTAGCTGTCCAGGAGGCCCTGGAGCGGTGCAGGGCTGCAGGCTGGGGAAAGTATTTCCTGGCGCTGGATCAGGCAAATGCCTTTGATCGTGTCAACCATGAGTACCTGTGGTTGCTCCGTAGTAAGTACGGTCTGCCAGGTGGTTTTATTAATTGGTTAAAAGTCTTGTACAAGGGGGCTGAGAGCTTCCCTCTTGTAAATGGTTGAGTTGGGCAGCCCTTCGGAGTTGTCTCTGGGGTGCGCCGGGTTGCCTGCTGAGTCCCCTGCTATATGTGTTTGCAATTGACCCTTTCATAAGGAGGCTGGAGAGCGGCGCATTGTGTGGGGTACCAGTGGGGCTTCTGCGTGAGCTACCTTTGAGGGTTGTTGTCACGTTCAGCAAGCGAAGGAGGGGTGAGGATCGCAGCTGCGGATCTCTTGCAGTACGGCCTATGGGATTGGGTCAGATAGACGGTTCCCTAATACACTCAGTGTGATGGGGAACCGTTCCACATCATGTATCCCGGCCTAGATGGTAAAGAGTATAAGTGGTCTAGGTGGTATAGCAGTCTATTAGTCTGCTGAGTGCAGCTTTGGGGAGTGATGGGACCTGTAGTTCCCAATGGCACACTCCGCACTAATGAGCACCTCGTAGTGGATGAGGCACAGAGGTCATCAAGGTTATTGAAGTAGCTCTAATGTTCAGCAGTAGGCACAGAGATATGTATATGCAGTGTTTCACAGGTATTGTATGCAGGCACGTATGGTAAAAACATCTGTATGCTCAGGCAATGCAACCCTAGCACCAGACTCTTGGTTACTAACAGTTCTAGTAATATGCAGCAAGTGGTTAACAGCCCTGTATGATATACACCACAGTATAGTCAGGCAATGCAGTCCTAACCCCAGAAGATAGGGGGAGAGCCCTAGTACTTGCAGATTGAGGAGAGTATTGTTTAGCTGCTGTGAAGTCCTTATGGGTCTGTAATCGGAGAGAGATGAGGTGGGGGTGAAGGTTGCACCCCTGAGGGTGGTTAGCTGCTGGCAGAAGCTTCGGGCGGCAGCTTGGTTCAGAGGAGTGCGGGGAGACCTCGCTCGACGTTCCTCATTGACAGAACGCCGAGTGAGCGTTTCCGCCGTGGCTAAGAAGGGAAGCCGCGGGCTAGGGGCGGAGCCCGGCGTGACGTCACACCCGAGACGGCGCGCCGCTGGAGAGAACGGACGCGCCGGGTAAGTCTCTGACAGTTGTGGCCTATGCGGATGATGTATCTGTGATTATAACTAGGACAGATGAAGCAGAGGAGGTGGTCTCTCTGGTGTCACGGTACTTGGAAGCATCAGGCTCCAAAATCAACCAGGAAAAGAGTGAGGTTTTCTGGATGGGAAAGGAAGGTAAAGAGTTTAATCTCCCGGACACCTTTCCGATGCCCCAGGACAAAATTAAGATACTTGGCATTGAATTTGGACCTGGCAGTTATGGCCTTAAAAACTGGGAGGGCAGACTGGAAATTGCCAATGCTAGGGTGGCCAATTGGAAGAGATGGAAGTTATCTCTGAGGGAACGGGTTGACTTGATAAAGACTTAACTGATTCCAATCTTTTTGCATGTCAGCTTTGTCTGCATCGTGCCAGTGCCTCTCTATGCCAGGGTCTATAGCGTGTTCTTCCAGATGTTGTGGGGGAACAGGCTAAACCCCATCAAGAGAAATGTCACCTATCTGTCCAGGAGAGAGGGTGGCCTAGGTATGGTCAATCCAGGTCTTTTCTTTTCCCTGCTGTTTCTCAAGTTCAATATTGGTAATATGCTTGCAGTGGAACCTCCTGGATGGGCAGGCATTTTTAGATCTTGATTTAGGTCTTTTCTGTGACTTTGGGAAGAAGGTGGCCAAGTGAAGAGTCTTAGGGGTCATCGTGGTCAGCTCCCAGCCTATGTTGCGCCGTGCCTGAAATTGCTGCAGCAGTAGCGATTGTTGGCTGAAGATCTCAAGTCTACTCCGAGGAAACTCCTTATGAGCCAGATCTTGAGCGAAGCCTTTCACGATACACAGGCCTTAAGAGATTGCCCAGGCCCAATTATGAGGGAAGGGTTAAGATTGCTCAATATGGACAGGGTGCCGTTTAAATTCAGGGATCTAGCCTGGATGTGCTTTCAGGGGAAGCTCTATGTTGGGGGCAATTTGAAACACTGCAGTGAGACGGAACGTGGTTGTCCTCGAGAGGAGTGTGCGGGTGAGGTGGAGACCATGGACCATTTTCTGCTTCATTGCCCTTTTAGGATAGAGGTATATAAAGAGGTGGGGCAGGACCTCTGTATTCCTTTCCTCTCTAGGCTTAACATTCAATGCTGGAGGGGTTTTTTGTTTGGATACACTTTTTTTAGTCAGCCTAGTGGTCTGTTATTTTACGTGGAATGCACGGTGTCTGGTCTCCATTCGGCATAAAATCTTTCCTGTCCAGGTGGTGGTGAGTCACATTCTGCATGCGGTGGGGAAGATTCGGGTGCTTGAGAGAGCCAAGTGGAGGCAGGGGGCTTGGTTGAAGACATGGAGGGGTATCAAGCCTCCCTGACTTGCAGGAGTCTCTCTCCCGGTGTGTGGCTGTCTATCTTTTATCACCCTAGATTTTTTTCTATTTTTGTTTTTAAAAAATGGCTGCGTGCATAGGTGATGGGTTTTGCCTCTTAGGCCTTCTCTGCTGCTTCATGTAAATAGTTTATGAATTTTGAAGCCAATGTGTTTGGAAAGGAGGCTTTACTGCCGGTCTATATATTTGTATATAACGTGGCTGTATATGTTTATATTTTGATTTTTGTTCAGTTGGTACTATGTTTGTTTTCTACTTTTGTACAAAAAGTTGTTTGATTCTTTTAATAAAAGATCAGCAGCAGTGAATTGTCTTTATTACAGGAGGTGGCTAGGCTACTAAATTTAAACATGTTCACATTGGAGGTGAGGAGATTAAGGGGGGATATGATCTCCATGTACAAAATGTTCAATGGTGGCAGCAACATTAGCAATAAACTGTTTAAAATTAACTCCATTACAAAAACTAGAGGCCACCACCTAAAATTGGTGGAAAACAAATTCCAGCACAAGGGGCGAAGGGGGTTCTTCACAGTAAGATCAGTTAGGGTCTGGAACTCACTGCCACAGGCGGTGATTTCAGCAAATAATGTGGAATTGTTCAAGAAACTTTTGGACGATTTCTTAAGGGACCGTAATATACAGAGGTACAGGTACTCCTAGAATGAGATCCTAATAGGTTGGACTTGATGGACTAATGTCTTTATTCAACCTCAAATACTATGTAACTATGTAAGTCTATCTTGGTCCCACATTTGGTGGAGGTCTTTAATTGTTGCCTTGCTGAGGGGGTGCTTCCCCCCTCCATGAGGAGCTCGGCTGCGATTCTTCTGTCAAAGGGTAAATATCTTTGATGATTGAGAACTGGCGCCCCATCAGCCTTCTCAATGTCGATAGAAAGGTACTGTGACGGACTCCCTGATACCCCGACTGGATATCTCCATCTTAAGCCTGTTCCCTGGGTGCAGGAACCAGAAGCCAGTGACTATAGCATGGAAGGCTTACTCCAAGAATCAGACAAGACTGGCTTTGAGTGAAACATGAACTGCTTTATTGAGGAAGAGCACACAGAATTTATATCTTACAGGATCAGATAAGAGTTAATTGTTACATGGAACAGTCCCCTCTCCCAGACAGCCAGGTGCCGCATTGTATTGTCTTAATTAGAGAGGAGCTTAATCCCATCACTCTAACAATGGCCCCTCCAGACAACCTGCTGTCTTTAGCAGAATGGTTCCCATCAAGTCACATAGTGACAGTCTCTCCACAGATGAAATATTAAACTGTAAAATACACACAGCACACAAAGTTCTCCGGGGCAATGAATCTCTGCAGCCCTAGGTCCGTCACAGGTACTTGCAAAGATTTCTTTGGGCGTTTATCGTCAGTAGCAGAATCTTTGCTTTCTCGCCAGCAGCACTGTTCAATCCAGGGTTAGGAGCACCTTCACAGCAGTTTTAGCTGTCCAGGAGGCCCTGGAGCGGTGCAGGGCTGCAGGCTGGGGAAAGTATTTCCTGGCGCTGGATCAGGCAAATGCCTTTGATCGTGTCAACCATGAGTACCTGTGGTTGCTCCGTAGTAAGTACGGTCTGCCAGGTGGTTTTATTAATTGGTTAAAAGTCTTGTACAAGGGGGCTGAGAGCTTCCCTCTTGTAAATGGTTGAGTTGGGCAGCCCTTCGGAGTTGTCTCTGGGGTGCGCCGGGTTGCCTGCTGAGTCCCCTGCTATATGTGTTTGCAATTGACCCTTTCATAAGGAGGCTGGAGAGCGGCGCATTGTGTGGGGTACCAGTGGGGCTTCTGCGTGAGCTACCTTTGAGGGTTGTTGTCACGTTCAGCAAGCGAAGGAGGGGTGAGGATCGCAGCTGCGGATCTCTTGCAGTACGGCCTATGGGATTGGGTCAGATAGACGGTTCCCTAATACACTCAGTGTGATGGGGAACCGCTCCACATCATGTATCCCGGCCTAGATGGTAAAGAGTATAAGTGGTCTAGGTGGTATAGCAGTCTATTAGTCTGCTGAGTGCAGCTTTGGGGAGTGATGGGACCTGTAGTTCCCAATGGCACACTCCGCACTAATGAGCACCTCGTAGTGGATGAGGCACAGAGGTCATCAAGGTTATTGAAGTAGCTCTAATGTTCAGCAGTAGGCACAGAGATATGTATATGCAGTGTTTCACAGGTATTGTATGCAGGCACGTATGGTAAAAACATCTGTATGCTCAGGCAATGCAACCCTAGCACCAGACTCTTGGTTACTAACAGTTCTAGTAATATGCAGCAAGTGGTTAACAGCCCTGTATGATATACACCACAGTATAGTCAGGCAATGCAGTCCTAACCCCAGAAGATAGGGGGAGAGCCCTAGTACTTGCAGATTGAGGAGAGTATTGTTTAGCTGCTGTGAAGTCCTTATGGGTCTGTAATCGGAGAGAGATGAGGTGGGGGTGAAGGTTGCACCCCTGAGGGTGGTTAGCTGCTGGCAGAAGCTTCGGGCGGCAGCTTGGTTCAGAGGAGTGCGGGGAGACCTCGCTCGACGTTCCTCATTGACAGAACGCCGAGTGAGCGTTTCCGCCGTGGCTAAGAAGGGAAGCCGCGGGCTAGGGGCGGAGCCCGGCGTGACGTCACACCCGAGACGGCGCGCCGCTGGAGAGAACGGACGCGCCGGGTAAGTCTCTGACAGTTGTGGCCTATGCGGATGATGTATCTGTGATTATAACTAGGACAGATGAAGCAGAGGAGGTGGTCTCTCTGGTGTCACGGTACTTGGAAGCATCAGGCTCCAAAATCAACCAGGAAAAGAGTGAGGTTTTCTGGATGGGAAAGGAAGGTAAAGAGTTTAATCTCCCGGACACCTTTCCGATGCCCCAGGACAAAATTAAGATACTTGGCATTGAATTTGGACCTGGCAGTTATGGCCTTAAAAACTGGGAGGGCAGACTGGAAATTGCCAATGCTAGGGTGGCCAATTGGAAGAGATGGAAGTTATCTCTGAGGGAACGGGTTGACTTGATAAAGACTTAACTGATTCCAATCTTTTTGCATGTCAGCTTTGTCTGCATCGTGCCAGTGCCTCTCTATGCCAGGGTCTATAGCGTGTTCTTCCAGATGTTGTGGGGGAACAGGCTAAACCCCATCAAGAGGAATGTCACCTATCTGTCCAGGAGAGAGGGTGGCCTAGGTATGGTCAATCCAGGTCTTTTCTTTTCCCTGCTGTTTCTCAAGTTCAATATTGGTAATATGCTTGCAGTGGAACCTCCTGGATGGGCAGGCATTTTTAGATCTTGATTTAGGTCTTTTCTGTGACTTTGGGAAGAAGGTGGCCAAGTGAAGAGTCTTAGGGGTCATCGTGGTCAGCTCCCAGCCTATGTTGCGCCGTGCCTGAAATTGCTGCAGCAGTAGCGATTGTTGGCTGAAGATCTCAAGTCTACTCCGAGGAAACTCCTTATGAGCCAGATCTTGAGCGAAGCCTTTCACGATACACAGGCCTTAAGAGATTGCCCAGGCCCAATTATGAGGGAAGGGTTAAGATTGCTCAATATGGACAGGGTGCCGTTTAAATTCAGGGATCTAGCCTGGATGTGCTTTCAGGGGAAGCTCTATGTTGGGGGCAATTTGAAACACTGCAGTGAGACGGAACGTGGTTGTCCTCGAGAGGAGTGTGCGGGTGAGGTGGAGACCATGGACCATTTTCTGCTTCATTGCCCTTTTAGGATAGAGGTATATAAAGAGGTGGGGCAGGACCTCTGTATTCCTTTCCTCTCTAGGCTTAACATTCAATGCTGGAGGGGTTTTTTGTTTGGATACACTTTTTTTAGTCAGCCTAGTGGTCTGTTATTTTACGTGGAATGCACGGTGTCTGGTCTCCATTCGGCATAAAATCTTTCCTGTCCAGGTGGTGGTGAGTCACATTCTGCATGCGGTGGGGAAGATTCGGGTGCTTGAGAGAGCCAAGTGGAGGCAGGGGGCTTGGTTGAAGACATGGAGGGGTATCAAGCCTCCCTGACTTGCAGGAGTCTCTCTCCCGGTGTGTGGCTGTCTATCTTTTATCACCCTAGATTTTTTTCTATTTTTGTTTTTAAAAAATGGCTGCGTGCATAGGTGATGGGTTTTGCCTCTTAGGCCTTCTCTGCTGCTTCATGTAAATAGTTTATGAATTTTGAAGCCAATGTGTTTGGAAAGGAGGCTTTACTGCCGGTCTATATATTTGTATATAACGTGGCTGTATATGTTTATATTTTGATTTTTGTTCAGTTGGTACTATGTTTGTTTTCTACTTTTGTACAAAAAGTTGTTTGATTCTTTTAATAAAAGATCAGCAGCAGTGAATTGTCTTTATTACAGGAGGTGGCGGAGACAAGACCAGTCATCCTGCACACTTAGAGAGTCTGAGGTGATCTTAAAGAAGAGCTTTTCAATATTCTATAGTTGGGTATTGTGACAATAATGAGGTTAGAGACTCTTAATATTAAATATGAGATTCCCTTCTTCTCCAGTTTAAAGCAAATGCAGCCTTTCATTTAGTTGTAGTGACCTCAGGATGTTCTCAATTTGCCAGGTCTCTTCAAATTCCAAAAAACAGAGATCTGCTAATCTGGGCCTGTAATCTTTATAGTGCTTAAGTGAAGTTCTAAAACTGATTATCTAGAGTTTCCCCTGGACCTGGCATTAATCAGTTCAAGTGATTCCTTTATGACCGGGATCGCAAATTCCTAATAGCGTGGAAATGGTTTTCCCCGGCTCAGCAAATCCCCTAATAAGTTAGCAATTGACAGGATTTAGATACACAGGCCTGGTAGGAATAATGACCCAGGTGACCTTGTAGTCACAATAGTCATAAAACGGAGCTACACTCTCAACTCAATTTCATAACTTGGAATTGGACAGTGATAGTGTAAAATTAAATGCACACATACAGGGCTGGATTTACTCTCTCTGCTGCTCCAAGGCCAGGTTCCTCATTGTGCCCCCCTACCCGCCAACAACCCCCCCATGGAGAATGGCAGACCTGCAGGCTGCATACAAGTGATCTCAGCGACATTGCCGAGATAATTTGTACAAAACAAGCGGCAGCTTCCCCGCTTTACATTTAGCTCTCCTTGCCCAAAGCTGGACTAAATGTAGAAAACTACCCACCCGGCACCCGGAACTGCATGTCCCGGGCATCGGGAGATAGGAATCCCACACCCATGCTGCCTCTCTACTCCCTGCTGACCAAAGGCCGTGCCTTGGTTGGCCTTGTGGGAAATCTGGCCCTGCACACATAGCTGGGTCTCGTCAAGACGAGAACATACGTACCAAGAATGGGCCAATAATAATGGTCCGAGGCCTGATTAGCGACATTGGCAAGGCATATGTCATACACCTACCAAATTTAGACTTGATTAGAAGCTAATTTAAATACACACAATAATCTATAGCCTATTCAGGATTATCTCATGATCCTAGAGGAAAATTATTATTAAAATGAACATTAACCGTTTGAGAGGAGCAGAGCAGGACATCATAAAGTTTTAGCCCTCCTGCTCCACCTCCCCAGCGCAGCCTTACTTGGAGAAGAGCCACTCAGACCCCTCTTTTACTTATTGAACTCTGGACTCTGTCAGAACTCATAAACCCAGGACTGTTAAGTTTTCTCTTTGTATTACCTTTTATTTTACAGTTGTTATATATTTTGTCTCTTTCTTAATATCTTTTTCTGTATAATTTTCTGTACCGTTTCTTTTAATAACCATTTAAAGACCGGGGTGCTAAACCCCCTTCCTGTCCAGGCCATTTTTCAGCATTCAGTGCTGCGGTACTTTTACATTTATTCTATCATACAACAATGTACTGAAATGAATTTTATACCATTTTCTGGGGACAGACAGAGCTTTCTTTTGGTGGTATTTAATCACCACTACGGGGTTTTTTTTTTTTTTTACTATGTTAAGGAAAAATTACTGACATTTTTTACATTGTTAGGAAACAATTATTAGCCAATTTTTTGGTAAAATATTAAAGACGGGGTCACGTCAGGAAAATAGACACCAAACATGTCAAGCTTTAAAATTGCACGGCCTCGCGAAATCGCAAAAGACTACCATACCTAAAATTGACCATAGGCGACGCTTTACACGCTTTTACCGATTGATGGCCCTAGAATGATTGCTCTCATTGTGACGTTCCCTTGAAAAATGTTCCGGAGGGCTTGGCAGCGAAAGGGTTAAACATGTTTTTGTTTTTTTTAATTCTTTTTCATGTGTGACTTAAAATTTTGTGTTTTTTTTGCAACTTTAATTTCTTTTTCCTGTTTTATTTTTTTTCACTTAACGTTATTGTTATCACATAAGGGGCTAATAAACCCCCTTATGTGACAGCAAAGAGACATATCCAAGACCCCTAATGTCACCTAGGACCCCCCAAAGAAGCTGATGAAGCAGATCGAGGCACCATGCTGGTCCTGGGCTTGCACCGGCCACAGCGGAGCCGGAAGGGGGGGGTGAGGGGGGGGTATGATCACCTATATAATATGCGTACATTTAATTTGAGGTTTCTTGTAGCAAGGCATTTGATCTTGGAACATGATGGACAAATCGATAACAGTGGACAACTAAGATTTTACTTCTTGAACACTTCTGGGTGTTTAACCTATCATGTACCATTTGTTTACAATCTTTTATTTTTATATTTTCTTATCACATTTTAAGTTTACTACTTTTTCGATTGTGTTTATATGATACTTTGTGTAGCTCATACATGTTCAGGTATGCACACAGGACTGGTTGGATAACGTTTGGGGAACTTGCACAAGTTGGCCATGCCTGGGAATGCTTAGGCTTAGTGTATGCTTCTCTAAGGTCTAAAGGAAGGTTGCAATGTAATATGTGCTGAAGGGGCTGGAGAGCATTTTTTATTGCTCAGCAGCAGTGGCGTAACAACCGGGGGTGCGGGGGGGTCAC
>NW_017310762.1:13223-14113 GCF_000935625.1 Nanorana parkeri | reverse complement strand
CAAAAATGGTAAGCTCCTAGCACTGTTGGTAGCGGATCAGAAGTCACAAACGAATATCCCAGCCATTCTGACTGACAGTGAGACTAGAATTACGGAACCCCCGTTGATTATGCAAGAGTTTCTCAGCTTTTACAAATCTCTATAAGCGCGCTCCCCTGAGTATGACTTGGGCTCCCTTCACGACCTCCTAGGCTGGCTTGAACTCCCGAGGCTGGGGGGGACGACAGGGAATATTTGGAGAAGCCCATTACAGAGCAGGAGATTCAGTTGGCGATAGCCTCTTTTCCAAATGGGAAGTCACCTGGGCCAGATGGCTTTCCTGCAGAGTGGTACAAGATGTATGGGGAGACCCTCGCACCCAGGCTAAGGGACACGTATTGGGCATGTTTGGAGATGGGACTCCTCCCGGATTCCTTTAAAGAAGCTCATGTTGTCTTGTTGCCCAAACCGGGTGAGGACCCTCTCTTATGCGCCTCACACCGTCCTATTGCGCTATTGAATATGGATCTAAAGATATTGACCAAGGTGCTGGCAACACGCCTTTCCAGAGTTATTGGATCCATAGTTAACATAGACAAAACAGGCTTCATACCGGGCAAGTCTACTGACACGCACCTGCGCAGGGTGTTTACCAATCTCCAACTTACTCATGACTCATGACAATTCAGGCACGAGAGCGGTAATTTCACTAGACGTGGCCAAGGCATTTGATTCTGTGGACTGGGGCTACATGTGGGAAGTGCTTAGATTGATGGGCTTTGGCCCTCAGTTCCGAAGGTGGATCAGTATACTGTATGACAGCCCGAGGGCAATATTCAAAATTGGCTCTCTCCTGTCTGAGGCCTTTGCCATTGGCAGGGGCACCCGCCAGGGCTGCCCCCTTTCACCGG
>NW_017310762.1:8484-9499 GCF_000935625.1 Nanorana parkeri | reverse complement strand
TGTACGAAAATCTTTAATAAAAAAGAATTTATAAAAAAAAATATATAAGTGGACTTGATGGACTAATGTCTTTATTCAACCTCAAATACTATGTAACTATGCAACTATGAATGCAGGATGAATCCCAATAAATCTCACTTGGGCAAATACCTATTAATTATTCACTGGGCAAATTGTCCAGTGAATCATTTATTCATTTACCTTATGGGGGTTATTGGTAGGGATGCACCAATAGCAAGTACTTTCCCTCATGCACTAGCCGATATCAATTATGAATACTTTTTCTTAAATGGACAAGCATCATTTTTTTTAAACAATACAAACAAATGATTTTAGGGCAGTTTCTTTACAATTATGAAGAACTGTAACTCAATCCATGATCATATAGCAATGGAGAATGGCAACCAGCAATAGAAGACTACAGATCCCATCAACTCATGATTATACAGAAATGGAGAATGGCAACCAGCCATGTCACTATGTATCGGGGCATTTTCACGAGTACAAGTACTCATGAAAATGCCCTGTATCAGAAGAAATACTAGTATCAGTATTGGTGCATCCCTAGTTATTGGTTTAGCCAATAGCTGCACTTTATAGTATATGATGTCAAAGCTTACAGCTATAGGCAAAAAATTATATCAATCCTGTGTTTGTCTGCATGGGCAGTCTGCAAACCTTTTTTACTAAACTGTAATGTGATGTAAAGTGAAGTTGACACAAATATCCAATCACATGCAAGGGAATTTGAAGGAATAAGAGTTCATCAAGTATATATTTAGGTGTTTGAGGTGCACGTAAGTTACCTCCCTGCACATCACTTTAGTTTTTATTATGGTAAATCAAGCCATGCAACTTGGTGCTGGGATGAACCAACTCCTATGCACATGTGTATGACAGTTGTCAGTCATGCTTGACCAATCAAGTAATCACATCATAGTTAATGATTGAGAGATATATATATATATATATCTATAGATATCTATAGATATCTATAGATATATATATATATATA
>NW_017310762.1:0-7164 GCF_000935625.1 Nanorana parkeri | reverse complement strand
AGTAATCACATCATAGTTAATGATTGAGAGATATATATATATATATATCTATAGATATCTATAGATATCTATAGATATATATATATATATAGATAGATATATATATATATATCTATAGATATCCATACATACATACATATTCTCTGATTGGGATTTATCACCTTTTATTACCTACATTGATACTTGCCATCAGAGCTCCTTGAAAACCCCAGATGTTAACAAGAAAACTATTGTATAGGTGGATTCCAGATTGTTAGTTAATTCAAATCAAGAAACCTCAAATGGTTTAGTTAGAAATTAAGTTAATTGGGTTTGGTGTAAGGTTAGTGTACTTCCTGCTGGAAAGTTTCCCATGTTTTCTTCATTATAAGAAGTGACTGAGCTCCCATGTCACCTTGTTAGCCTAGACTTTAATTAGATCTGGCAATCTCTTCATAATGGTAAATGCTGAGATGATGAATGGAAATGCAAATGAGCATGAAGTGGCTCAGCCATCAAAGCTGCATATCATTAACACCTTTCTACTGTTAAATCGATCAATGTCATCTTCAGATCCCTGTGTTCAGCGGGTGCAGGTGGCACTTCACCAGAATGCCTTCCACAATATTGGCTGTCCAAACTTTGTAGGTTTTTTTCTCTCCATATGCTTTTTTCATCTTCTGTTAAATATTTCCCTGGATTGTGTCTACTTCCCACTGAGAAGAAAACCATCTAAGTGAAGATTAGTTAAAACTAGCTTGATAAAATCCCTATACAATAGTCAAGGTATTGTCAGGGTTTTTAAAAGGAATCTAGAAGACTGACTCCATTTCCCAGAGCGCCCGGGAGAGTTTTTTTTCTTTTTCTTTTTCTTTTTTTACAGCAGCAGAGCCGCCGGACAATAGGAAACTATTGGGCGGAGCTAGCTGTCACTGCTAGCTCCACACAATCGTTTTCTTTTTACTTTTTTTTACTTTTTTCACTCTTTTTTCACTCTTTTTCTGTTCTGCTCGGTACCTCTGAGGGTAGAACAGCCGAGCCGAATGCCGCTCAGCGGAATTCGGCTATTCACTTACTGCTGTTCGGCATCTTTAAGAATAGCACGAACAGCAGTGAGAAGCCTGATGGAGGTTCGGCTCAGCCGATCCAGATGTTGGATCGGCTGAGTCGAGTTCCTTCTGCACTTCGGGTTGCTCAGCATGTTCGTCCGACCCGAAGCCACTCTAAGCAAGCCGATGTACGGCTGAAATCAGCCGTACCAGCCTGAAGTGAATAGCCGAACAGTGTTCGGCTCACTTCACTTCCGATCGGTCATTCCCTCGGCAGCTTAGTGAATAGACCCCTCTGTTTAACTCAGCGGTAGCCAAACTCCGGCCTTCCAGCTGTGGTGGAACTACAAATCCCATGAGGCATTGCAAGATTCTCACAGCCACAGGCATGATTTCTGGAGAGAGATGCCTCATGGGATTTGTAGTTTCACCACAGCTGGAGGGCCGGAGTTTGGCTACCCATGGTTTAACTTATAAATAATAACAAGCATTTTGCAAGGGCTCCAGAGTTTTAGACCTATAGTGCCCATTAACTGCAGGCAAATCATATGCTGGTTAACTGCATGTTTAACTGTGTACAAATGGGCAACATTCCTTAAATTTAATCCAAATATCATTGCAAATTTTCTTTTTACCAGTACTGCACTGTATTATCCTAAAAGTTTAATAAAATGTAAAAAAAAGTGTACAAAATACTTCAAACCACAACTTTGACTTGCTGCACAATATGTTTCCAGTTTTAGTAGACTGCAATGTAAGAGGGAGATACAAGGCAGGTTTTATTGTGAAATGAAAATTAGAGGGTGTTTTTTCAGAGACAACATCAAGACATATTGTACAGATTCACTGTTGATTATCCAAAGGGTTTTAATAGACCACAACAAAAGAAAGAGACCTGAGTCAGGTTTAATTGTGCAATACAATTTAGATTGTTTACATTCTGAGACAAAAGCCACAAATACTTGATGTCAAATTTGTCAAACTTTTTATTAGACCACAGTTTCAAAATCAGGGGCTAGGCAGGTTTCATCATATTTTAAAAACTAAAGTGTAGTATTTTAGAGACACCTGGAAATGTTGTACAGACTCCTTTTACAGCACTGCAGCAGTTAGATTAGGCCGTATTTTGAAAAGGATGCAGCATGCAAATTCTAATCCCAAAAATCCTAATTCAAGTGTATGTATGTCACAGAAAAGGGGAGAAGTATCACACATCATGCAGCTGTTCATGTCAAATACCCACAATAAAGTGTATACTTTTCACTGTTATAAAACAAGACTATTGTACGTACTTCATAGACAGTATTTCAACAATCTTGTGGAGGCCACATTTACTAAAATACATACTAACTACACAATCAGCTATAAATGACAAACAAAGCACTATTAGGTGTATATTGTTCACATTAAAAAGAACTATTGTACTGACTGCATTTGCAAAGGTTATATTTTGAAAATGAAACACATCATGCAGTTTTCAGCCCTAAAATACACATTTAGGTGTATATATTTCACAGGAAAAAAATAGTTTTTTTGCCGACTCAGCTGCATTTAAGCACTTTTGATGGGCTGCATTTTGAACAGGAGAGACAGCTAGATAGCACTATTTCAAAGAGACAATAGAGGCATTTTTTTTTTTTTGCTGGAACAGTGGAATAGGCGGAAAACGAAAAAACACATGATTGCATGATGCAGCAAACACTATACATTGTGCAGAGGACCTGTTGTGGAAACATTATGTATGACACCTTTACATTGCCTGATCACCAGGATACACAGGAAACTTTGAGGTGTGGTGCAGGATTTATCCTGCAGAAAACAATATGAAATTAACCCAGCTGCAGAAAGTTTTTGTGTTGTACCTTTATAGTGCTGATGTGCCAGAATAGGGAAGTTAAGGCGGTACAAGATGGTAAGGGGGGTGGGCCAGCAGCTGTGGCAGTAGATAGTAATGCTGTAAGGTATAATATTTGTGGGATCATATTCTAAGAAAACATGTATTTATTAGCATCAGGGGTTTAATTCTTATTGATAATCCAGGATAAATCGCTGCTGCTGGATGCCTGGGTTTACTTGCTATTTCTTTTATGGTACTTTTGTTGGTATATTCCTTTGCTTTATATATGTTGATGTTACATTCAAAAGATATGCACAAATAAAATATCATATAATATCACTAGGATACTAACTGCTTAGACATTATAAGGAATAACAAAAAACAAAACAAAAAACAAAAACAAAAAAGGAACAATTTATCCAAGTAATAGTGAGGATAAATCAAGGGGGGGAATAATAGAGATTGGGGTAGAGAGAGGGGGGGAATAGGTAAGGGTGGGGTGAGCGCTTGCGTATACTATTAATGGATATAGTACCAAAAAAGGTTAAAGCCAGTTCGGAGACAATTTGTGTTAAAGGGTGACCAATTGATGATAAAATGACGGGGGTAGGAAATGGGTAACCCACGGTTCCCAAAGTCTTTCAAATTTAGACATTGTGTCGTGAAGGCGGGCAGTACGTTTTTCGTTATAGAATGTCCAATGTATTTTATTTCTAGTTTCTGATATTGACAGGGAGTCAGACAACCATGCTCTGGCTATAGTACGTTTGGCTGCGGACAACACGTATAGTATTAGCTTAAATTGCAAGGTGGTGAGACCTGTTGGCCTAACGTTAAGAAGTGCTTCTTGGGGATTTGGTGCTATATGTCTACCCTTTAATACGGAGATAATCTTGTATATTTTGCGCCAAAAGGCAGCGACTATCGGGCATGACCACCACATGTGCAGATATGTACCACTAACCTGGCAGCCTCTGGTACATAGGCCGTCTTGGGCTGGCATGAAGTGTGCTAGCTGGATGGGGACTCTGTACCATCTAAGAAGTACCTTGTAATTGGCCTCAAGGATCAACGCATTTCTAGAGCACGACTTAGTACTTTCCCATATTTGGGACCAGATTTCATCATCAAGCGTGAGGTTGAGATCTGCGTGCCAGCGGTCCATGTACACATGTCGGGGTGGGCCCGTGCCTGATATTAAGGAAGAGTAAAGTTGTGAGATCAGTCCTGCAGTGTGGGGATCTCTGTTACAAATTTGTTCAAAGGTTGTCATTGGAAAGGAGATTATTGGGAATTTTATTTGAGATTGGATAAAATGTTTTATTTGGAGGTATCTAAATAATTCATTGGAGGGTAAGTTATTTTTTGATTGAAGGATGGGATAGGGAATGACTCCCTGGCTATCAACTAATTTGTGTAACAATGTTAGTTGATTGGTGGCCCAAACTCGGAAAGAAGACGGGGATTCAAGGCCTGGGACAAAAGAGGGGTTTCCAAGAAATGATAACAGGGGTAGGTGCGGAGAGATAAGTCATTAACTATCCCGTTTTCCTGAACAAATTCTACCAGATAATCCTTTATTATGCCCTCTAGCATTTTACAAACTACCGATGTTAGACTGTTGTGTTTGTTATCCCCCATACTGTCCTATCTTTTGCTTATTATCACTGACTATGAATAAATAGGTTACTATTGTAAAGCTTAGCAACCATTATGGTGGGATCCCTTATACATACTTCATGCTGTAATAAATGTATTTTTTGCTATTATTTTCAACACAAATAACTTATCTTAAACTGAAATATTTGGTATTCTGATTATATTTTTACTAGAACTTTGGGATGCTTGAGGAAACCTCATTTTTAGTTACAGCACCCATAGAAATTGGTTTATACTGCTTCAATACATGGTTAAGGGTGTGCAGTCTCCTAACTTTTTACTAACCAAGGTATAGTCTGCCACCTCTTCATACCCACTCTCCTCATTGCTTGTTCCCACTTGGGAGTAAGCTAAAGCTGCATGAACATCAATGTATCCTCCCCTCTATTCTCCTGGTGCTTGCTTTCTCAACATCAACAAAGAATAAATCCCTGAGCATTAGTTAGTTATGGTCTGCAGAAATAATTAACTGAATACTCCATATCAGTTGTGGTGTAGTGGTGGGATTAGCTATAGAGAAGGAGAAAATAGAGGACGCATTTGCAGCTGCGGTACAAAATGTGCTACTCTGCACCTTGGAGGAGGAGGATGAGGAAACCTTGATTATCCACTCTACGCCACCCTCCACATGCTCTGGCCAGAAAGAAAAGGCAGGTGTGCCCTACTACTCAAAGTTGTGGCCCAACCACTGCGTTATCCTGTAGATGCAGAACAGCTCATCTCCTACTACCTGCATGTAAAGAATATCTGCATCTCCTTTTAGGGCTCCTATACATGATGAATATAGAGGATTGACTAACATTATTAACAGCTATGGCAATAGCTTTGCCTGTGTCAATAACCATAATTAAAAGAACCCAGCAAACTTCTGTTACAATAAAATATACTTCCCTCAGAAAAAAAAAACTATTAAAACACTAAACTGCAACCCAAGAACACTAAAGCCACAAACACCAACCCCAAAATACTAAACCCCAAGCCTTTTTTTAATCACAACATAAAAAATATAAAAACATGAAATAAAAGAAAATAACAATCCAATAAAACACCTGACCCAAAAAATGCAAGAAGTGAACTAGCAACTGAACAACAACAAACATGTAGTACTGTATAGCAATGTATACCAGCAACTATCTCTGTCGCTATCTACTGAAAGTCTCCACACACGCTTACAAAAGGCTGCTGGGAAATCTGACTTTTATATGGAGGGGGCTGGCACATTAGAAACACCCCATTATTTTCCCTTTAAGCCACCTGACCACAGTTCAATGGCCAGGAAGTTCATGAATGGATTGCTATGGCAGTGAACAATCGCTTGGAGAGGAAGAAAGAAGCTTTAGAGTTCAGCATGTAGGGAGGAGGAAGGGTGATTTGGGATAAGTAGGGATGGAGAGATCTGTGTTAGGGAGAGCTGTATGCTGAGTAGATGGAGGGAGGAGAAGATTTGTGTTTGGAGGGGATGAGTGAGAGAAAGGGAGATTTTTGGTTGAAGGGGAGGAGGAGCGGAATTGGTGCTTGGAAAGGGGAAGAGGAGAGTTGTGCTTCGGAGGTTGAATGTTTGTGTTTGTGGGAACACAAGGGAAGATTTGTTTAGAGGGGAGATTTGTGTTCAGTGGAGAGGGAGGGGGGGAATATTTGCGCTGGGGGAAAGAGAAAAGAGGGATTGGTGCGTGAGATGTGAAACTATTGTGCAAAAGGTGGGATATTTATCTTGGTCAGAATGAGGGAGGGGAAAATTTATGCTGGAGGAAGATGAGGGAGGTATAGGAGGGGTTTTATTTTGTGGGGAGATTTCTTTTGGTGGAGAGATTTGCTTTGGGAAAGTGTTAGTTTTGCTTTGGGTGGAATTTTTGTTTAGGATGATGGAATGTGTGCTTAAAGGTGATTTGTGCCGAGGGGTTTGCTTGGGCATAGGAGATTTTGTGCTTGGGGGGTTAAATATATGCTTTCTGAAGAAAACATTTTGCTTGTTGTGTTGCTGAATTGGCGCTGGGGGAGTAGTACTTTTAAACTCTGCAGGGTTTTACAGTATATGCCTAAATGGTAAATTGTATTGTGTGGTAAACACTCTTAACCACTGCACTCTGTAGATTGGAAGTGCAGTGGCCATGTCTATGCAATGCATGGCCCAACAAAGAAAGGTTAGGGATTTTAAATTTACAATGCAATGCTGAGGATTTACAGATACATACCCCTGACCGCCATACTCTGTACGCATTGCTGTATGTTATATACCCCTCATTTGTCATTTCAAGCCTGATGAAGGGGACCCTGTATGGCCCCGCAACATTGTTATTTGTTTTGACATGAAGCGTCAATAAACAGACATGTTCTTCACTTTAATATGGTGTGCTGTTAACATCTTTTTTTCCCCCCAAAAAATGTTTATTTGAAGTTTTCAAGAATACAGAATCTGAGTATTACAGAGTCATTTAGGAAAATAAATAGAATCAGGTATAGTCACATAGCTTGGTACTTAGTCAAAAAGAAAATAAAACATGGATGTATATAGTCATAAATTAGATTATTAATTTCAATATGTATGACCCGGGGGTTTAAGGTATAGATCCGGCATGGGTGGATTTACAGATAGGTGTGCATAAATGATCTGTATAAGTCATAATATAATAGAGTATTGGT
>NW_017310761.1:0-9578 GCF_000935625.1 Nanorana parkeri | reverse complement strand
CCCTGCGTCCGCTACATCAGGCGGCGGAACCGGAAGTCCTCCCAGAGTCTGTTTTCAGGGCCCTGCTATCACCATTGTTAGCCTTATGTCTGTGGTAGCAAAATTGTAAAATTACAGGGAATGATTAACCACATGTAACATTTTAGTGAATGTCCCACCCCATGCTTTATATATATGCCCCTAAATGTTTTAGCTGTTGTTTTCTCTATCCATTTGTTTTAATGTGTGAAATAAAGCATGTATTTTACAGATACATATTAAAAGGGGAACCCATGGCACTTGAATCACAGAGCATTGTGTTCTTCCTAAATAGCATAGCAAAGGATGGGGGGATGTTGATATATTAGTATTATTATTATTATTATACAGGATTTATATAGCGCCAACAGTTTGCCAGGCGCTTTACAATATAAGGAAGACATTACAATCACAAAACAATTCAAGACAAGATGGAAGGAGGGCCCTGCCCCTGAGGGCTTACAATCTAAAAGGGAGGGAGAAGTGATACATGAGGAGGTAGCTGCGTGGGGATGAATTGTTTGAGAACGTGATAGTTGAGCGGTTAGGTTGAGGTGGGATAGGCTTCCCTGAAGAGATGAGTCTTTAGGGACCGCCTAAAGGCAGTTAAGGTGGGCGACAGACGGACAGGTTGGGGTAAAGAATTCCAGAGGATGGGAGAGACTCTAGAGAAGTCCTGGAGGCGAGCATGGGAGGAGTTGACAAGGGAGCTGGAAAGCAGGAGGTCTTGGGATGAGCGGAGCCGACGGTTAGGGTGATACTTTGAGACCAGGTTTGAGATATAGCCGGGTGCAGAGTTGTTGATGGCTTTGTTACTGATTGTTAATATTTTGAATTTTATCCTTTGAACGAGTGGAAGCCAGTGCAGGGATTGGCAGAGGGGGGTTGCAGACACTGAGCGGTTGGTTAGGTGGATGAGTCTAGCAGCTGCATTCTTGATAGACTGAAGGGGGGATAGCCTGTGTAGTAGAAGGCCATTGAGGAGGGAGTTTCAATAGTCAAGACGAGAGATAACAAGGGAGTGGATGAGTAATTTTGCGGTTATGAAGGTGAAGGCGGCAGGATTTGGATAGTAATTGGATGTGGTGGAAGAAAGGTGAGGTCCGAGTCAAGGATGACACCTAGGACCTTGGCATGGGAGGAGGGGCGGATAGTTGTGTTAACAATCTCAAGGGAAATGTTGGGGGAAGGTGCACGGGCAGGAGGAAATATCAAGAGCTCAGTTTTTGATTTTGATTGAGTTTTAAGAAGTGTTGTGACATCCAGATGGATATTAAAACAGCAGAAAGGCATCATGGCACACTCACAAAACCAGCATGTAAAACAACATGTCTCACCACTAAGGATAATGACAGAGGTTTGGATACACGTCTTTAGCCGAGGATGTGTAAGCCGCACTGCCGCGCCAAGGCACCTCTTATAGTGCGGTCCTAACTCTAAACTATGAGAGTCTCCATAACTGTACCAGTTACTGTATAACTGGTAACAAATTGTTGAGTGCGTTTGTCGTTTGTTTTGCTTGACTGATTTGGTGCAGCGACGCATGGGGTTTCTCAGCTGCCAATAGGATGTGCGGGATCCCTTGTGTGTTTCTGTACCTTTAAGGAGGTTGGGCGTCCTCCTGACAAACCTGCACCCAATTTGATATCTTCTGCCCCCATGTGCTCCAAGATGGAGACTCTCATAGTTTAGAGTTAGGACCGCACTATAAGAGGTGCCTTGGCGCGGCAGTGCGGCTTTCACATCCTCGGCTGAAGACGTGTATCCAAACCTCTGTCATTATCCTTAGTGGTGAGACATGTTGTTTTACATGCTGGTTTTGTGAGTGTGCCATGATGCCTTTCTGCTGTTTTACTGTTCAAAGCCCATTTCGTGTGCACCTTACTGTATAACTGGTAACAAATTGTTGAGTGCGTTTGTCGTTTGTTTTGCTATCCAGATGGATATGTCGGATAGTAGATTAGTGACACGATAGGACACCAAGGGGGTGAGTTGTGGAGTAGAAAGATAGATTTGAGTGTCATCAGCATAGAGATGGTATTGGAAGCCATATAAGGTTATTAACTGACCAAGGGAGGAGGTGTATATAGAGAAGAGAACCCCTACAGAAAGAGGAAGAGGAGGGGAGGATTTAGAATTGTAGGTGGCGCTAAAGGAGCGCTTAGATAGGTAGGAGGAGAGCCACGAGAGAGCAGAGTCTTGTAGCCCAAGTGACTGGAGTTTTTTTGAGAAGGAGCAGGTGGTCAACAGTGTCAAAAGCAGCAGAAAGATCTAATAGCAAGAGTAGGGAATAGTGGCCTTTGTTTTTAGCAGTGAGTTGGTCATTAGTGAGTTTTAGGAGGGCAGTTTCAGTGGCGTGTTGGGGGCGAAAGCCAGATTGTAAGGGGTCAAGAAGGTTGTGATCAGCGAGGTGGCGACTTAGGCGGCTGTAGATGAGGCGTTCTAGGAGTTTGGAGGTGAAAGGGAGTAAGGAGATTGGTCTGAGATTATTGAGGTCGGTAGAGTCCATTGAGGGTTTTTTGGGTATTGGGGTGACCAGGGCATGCTTCAGAGGGGAGGGAAAGATTCCAGTAGAGAGTGAGAGATTGAAAATGTGAGTAAGAGAGTGTAGGATAGAGTATGAGGGTGACCGAAGTAGAGGTGAAGGAACAGGGTCCAGGGGGCAAGTGGTCAGGTGGGTGTCAGAGAAAAGCTTTGTAACCTCCTCTGTGGTGACGGGGTCAAAAGAGGAGAGTAACAGGTGTGATGGAGGGTCTGGCACATGAATAGGGGAAGATGACTGCACAGTGGCGATCTGATCCCGAATTGTATCTATTTTGTTTTTTAAGTGAATGGCAATGTCCTGGGCAGTGAGAGGACAACTATATGGACAACTTTAGCAAACTGAAACGCATAAAACAGTGCTAATAACACACACAATAAGTGGTCCTACTGACCCAGGCTCACTCTTGATATACATGAAAATAGAGCAAAATCTACAGTATGTAGACTTAACACAATAATGTAGGGTATAAAATATTCAGTCATAAGGTTTGCAACTTTTGTGGCCATACGATATCTTCCATCTAGCCCTTTAAATATCCACTGAATGATCACAAAAATCTTTCTTGCTCTATACAACTAATCAGAGGACTGAAGGAAAACTGTACTTTTAGTACTTTTAGAGTTAGAGCCTATGTCATTTGGCTACATTTCTAGTTTAAGAAAAATATTGTATTACACTATGCTGGCTAGTGCAAATTCCTACACTTTTCCTTGCAATTTATTTTGCTCATATTTACTCACACTAAAATTTGCATCCCATTTAACCTCTGTTTGTCCTTTTTTTAAATAAAAATAAAGTGTAAGTGGAATAACTGCATAAATATAAGTTGTATGTGTTTCATATTGCAGCTTATAGATCTGTCACCAATTATGTGAGGACATATGTTAAAGAAGTTCCATGACCAAATACTTTTTCCTTTTCAGAATCCATCTATTCATCTTGCTAAAAGGTCATGAAATAGCTTTTTGGGTATTTTATTATCACTGGGCTGTAAAATTTAATGACAGAGCCAAAAGTACGTACGTTTTTCCTCTTCAGGGAAAAGGACAATATGTAAGATTTACAGGCCAACTAAAAAGTCATTTAACACGATGAGAAATCCATGCTTAAAAATGAAATCTTGTCACTTATGCAGTAGTTGAGCATCTCTGCATTTAAATGCTTCCCCCTTCTTTCTATTAACTAATATGACACCATTTAGAAACTGTACTTTTTACAATTGTTTTACAAGCGAAACTTTCTAATATAAATTTATTTTGCAATTTACTTTTATTGAGGTAAATTACATGAGTTGCACAGCAAATCAAATTCTCAATTTACTTCTTATTTACTTATATAAATGAGGAAAAGGAAGTATTTTTCAATCATGAAAGCACCAAAAAGCAATAAATAGAGCAATAGGATATATTTGGTGTAAATAAAGTAAATAAAATAATCTAAAAGCAACATTTAGGAGGCAAGTCATTTTTTCCTTGAAGCTTTTAACATCAGCTTCACTAAACTTGCAATCCTTGGAAGTTAAGGGGAGTTGAATATAGGATGCAAATAAAATTCACCCCCTACCTAAGTCCTCCTATTGGCTAGTTTAATGATGTGGCTCAACATTTTACTTAGGGGCAACTGTATAGAATACAGTTAATAAGTGTACAGACAAACACATCCTGGATTCTCAATTGATTATGGTAACAGAAGCTCAGTGATATGTGTTACCTATATGTTATACTCACCTCTTTAGACATTGTTTTTTTAACTTGTATGATTTAACAAGACAGAAATAACTGTAAACAATTGAAGGGCAAAAGGCTAGTTTTTTTTTTAAGTCACCAGACAGTTGTTAAAAAAAGAAAAAGTGTCTTTGGCTGCAATACTCACCTTGAATCCAGAAATGTCACCCAATCTACTTTTTCTTCACCACAAGATGTGCTCAGTCTTCAAGGTTGAGTGACTCTGGGCAACTAAAGAAAGAGTGTAAATGCAGTGCATCATGACCCCACCCCCAGAGTACAGCAAACAGCACTTACAGTGTATTGATAAATAGAATGGTGCTGAAGCATTCAATGTAGTGGTGCTCACTGCATCATCCAGGACCAATCTTTGCCTGGAGAGGATCAAGGGGGAAGAGGACCCAACAAGTCATCTGACCAAACAAAAGACATCTGAAATAGGTAATGTACAGGATGCCAGGAATTCATTCAGGATGGATGGTATATTTAGGTCATGGTCCCTTTAAGGGGATGGAGAAAAAACTGCTTTTAAATGAATACTGTCAGAAGTTCTCACCAACGCAGAGTGAGGGTTTCAGGGGTATGTAATCTTCCCAGGATTGATAGTCATGAAATGGGACCCGGATTTCGGAGGCTCTGAGAGATATTGGGTGGCGAAGAGTCTCCAAACCTGACTAGAGGCATGCAGGCCTGGTAAGTAACAACCCACCTGCTGGAAGTGTTTAAAGAACAGAGGAAGCCAGCCTGCAGGTGTTTAGGAAATATGTTAGAAGCAGGACATATTACTGGCTGTGTAGCTGTGGACTGTCTTTTACTAAGACACTGCTAGGCATCGGTGTCTGTGTTTGAACCCTCTGAGAGCAGGATGGGATGCTAACCCTGAGAAGGGACGTATGTATACAGGCGATAAGTTTGACGTTCTGTAACACTGAAGATAAGTTTTGTTCATTTGTTTTATGTGCTGACAATAAGCTGTATTTTTTGGGGCATTTTGGAGAGAAAATAAAATACTTGTATTTCCCTAACATGGCTGGCTATCAATCATACATAACCGGCCTAAATATTAACCCCTTTGTGACGGGAGACTACACTGTACGTCCCGGCACTTTGTGCCTATATGACTGGCCACGTACACTGTACGTGATGAGTTATATCAGGCTCTGTAATGCTGGTAACTGCTGATTCTCAGCAGTTACCAGTGTAATGCTCTGGACTACAAATCCCAGAGATGTCAAGCTTATCCCAAGGATGAGCCCAGCTGTAAAGCTTGGCAAAACTGTAATTTCTATGTGTTGTCTGTTCTTGCAGTAAACTTCAAGGAAACTGACCCAGTAGCATTTAAAAGTACTTTACTTGGCGAAAATGCTGTGTGTACAAACTTGGTTACAGGAAAAGCAAACAAATACATAAACAAGACTGGCTGCTACAAACATTCACATGCACCCACTACACTATCTTCTAGTACATGTATGATTTGTAGGAGGGGAAACACTGAAAATGTACTTAGCTCAGGCTGCAGGCTCCACAAATTCCGTGATGAGCAGGACTTCTCAGCCTAGGAAAAAATGGCTTCTCTGCTAAATCCTTTGTATGTCCTGGTCTTGAAGCAAGTCCTCTCGTCTTGCCAGAAAACTGGCCTAAAACTTTGGAAGCGCCGCCCCTTTCACCTTTAGGAAAATGCAATGCATTTCACTTTCCCACCTCTAGGTGACAGCGTTGTACCATAAATTGCCATCAGTAGTCCAGATTTTGATTTGAATCTTGACCAGGCTAGGTGTGACTGTTTACGATCACCATCCCATTGTGATACGAATCAATACAGGACAAGCTACACCATTGTGAAAAACCAGTTTGGTTTGTTTAGGTGGCACCTTCCATTGTATGAACCCAGTTTTATATCAACAAACAAACAAAACCTCTGTCTCTATTGCAAATCTATGTGTGTCTGAAAAATTCCACTAAGATATATCGCAACACATTCCGCCCTGGACTATTTCAGACACAACACAGAAAAAAATGAGTGTACCCTAACCACTAATGACACTCATAACAAACATTAATTCACAATGGATACAACAACCCCCCCAAGTTCCTCTACTAAAGACTCTCTAACTCCTCCCCAGGGTAAAGGGATTTTTGTTTGGGTTCCTGCACATTTCTGGGAATTACTTTGGGACTAGTGGGAGGGGTCTGCTCTATCTCATCTAACCCTAGGCTAATGTTGTCATCACTGGTGGTGTTTCTAACCCTTGCAGATTTCCCCACTAATTGGTTCCACCGCTTCATCAATTCTACAGTAGAAACCCCATCTATCTCATCTCTGGGTACTCCTGCCTTTAATAAGTCCACTCACATTTGCCTTCTAGGGATAACTATTCTAGTTTTCTCTGTACCTCCCATCTCCCTTCCTGACTTCCCAGTCTTCTCTGTCTTTCTCTGCTTTTTTTCACCCTGTCTGGCTATAACCTGATCTATGGCCCTAACAGGTTTTGTATTGGTCTCCTCTAGCTCCCCCAACTGGTTTAAAAGGGTAGTGGCTTCATGAATCTTGCTGTTTAATCCCAGGCCTCCCAGCAAAGACAACAAAGGAGCTCTGAGATTAAACGGCGCAGACCTCATCAGCTTGGAGCGCAGAGCAGACGTGAATGGTTCCATATCTGGACCCATCCATTCCGGAATCTTAGTTAGTCCAGTTATACAGCCCATCTCACGTTACCTGGCAATACCCTCTCTCATTGTTCTTCAAGAGGAGGCATTTTCCAGGTCACTAGGATTAGCATATACCCGGACTAACCCATCTCTCACAAGGTCTAACAGTGAAAAATTCACAGTAAACTCTCGGGCCTTACGCATGGCCTGGCGCAATTGTGGATCATGGGTTAAAACTCACATAACCACTGCTTCCTTGCCTGACAAAAGAACACTGTCCGCCCCATCATCCCACAAACGTAGGAGCCAACTTAATAGGGGTTCCCCGGACCTCTGTTTGTATTGTTTTGCCAGTTCTTGGAGTTCAGTTTGTGTAAACTCCCTTAATTCTTCAATTTCAACATCTCTGGGGTTGCGGTAATGTACCTCCCCATCAGCAAAATCTTCTCTATCATGCTGCCTCTTCCTATGCTTAGTAATAAGAGGTCTGGCACACTTTTTCTTTCCCACTGAGTGATCAACATCATCAGTAATATAAAATGCAATCTCCTCATCCTCACTATCACCTGAGAAGAGAGCATCCACACATTCCCAGTTATGGGATGTGACAAGGGCACGCACCCTGGCTTTGCTAACAGGTCTACAGCCTTTCTTTTTCCTTAAGGCATTAATTGATTTGGTCATAAGGGCTGCACACCGCTCTTCCAAATCATCGGCCCGACTAGTAGTTGAACGTACACACTCCGAGTCAACTGCTAGGTGGTCTTTTAATGTCTTAACCTCCGCCTCTACTTTCTCCCTTCTTTCTGTTTCAGTAGAGAGAGCATTAAGGAAGTACCAGCCAAGTAAGGACACTGCCTTCTTCTCTGCTTTGTTGAAACAGAATTTCTCAAAGCTAAAATTTGCTAAATCATCTGAAATTGTACCATCACCTGAAATTTTACCACTCCATGACCTACTAAAAGGAGATGCATACTTAGCTAATTCCTTAGCAAAAGACATCCACTCACTGTCTCTGGCCCAGGCAGGCAGGTTGCACGCCCCCTCCTGGACACCAGAAACATCTGCAGCCTTGCTGGCCCAGGCAGGCGGGTTGCACACCCCCTCCTGGACACCAAAAACATCTACAGTCCTGCTTTTCCTAAACAATTTACGCAGCATTTTCCCCAGCACAAGCAGAAAGACACTACAGAACTTTTACAACTGGGTTTAGTACAAATCCTGGCCACCACGCCCCAACTTGGATATAGTACAAAACCTAAAGACAAGTCTGTTTCAGTTGAGTCCACTGCAATCCCGGGCGAGCACCCAAATGTAATGCTCTGGACTACAAATCCCAGAGATGTAAAGCTTATCCCAAGGATGAGCCCAGCTGTAAGCTTGTCAAAACTTTAATTTTTATTTGTTGTCTGTTCTTGCAGTAAACTTCAAGGAAACTGACCCAGTAGCATTAAAAGTACTTTACTTGGCAAAAATGCTGCGTGTACAAACTTGGTTACAGGAAAAGCAAACAAATACATAAACAAGACAGGCTGCTACAAACATTCACATGCACCCACTACACTATCTTCTAGTACATGTATGATTTCTAGGAGGGGAAACACTGAAAATGTACTTAGCTCAGGCTGCAGGCTCCACAAATTCCGTGATGATCAGGACTTCTTGGCCTAGGAAAAATGGCTTCTCTGCTAAATCATTTGTATGTCCTGGTCTTGAAGCAAGTCCTCTCGTCTTGTGAAGCGCCCTCGTACTGTCCCCCTCCTGTGAAGCCCTGGTCTGGTGAAGTGCTGTGTTCCCTTTCAGCTACTGGCTTTTTATTGAGAGAAAACTGGCCTAAAACTTTGGAAGCGCCGCCCCTTTCACCTTTAGGAAAATGCAATACATTTCACTTTCCCACCTCTAGGTGGCAGCGTTGTACCATAAATTGCTATCAGTAGTACAGGTTTGATTTGAATCTTGACCAGGCTAGGTGTCACTGTTTACGATCACCATCCCATTGTGATACGAATCAATACAGGGCAAGCTACACCATTGTGAAAAACCAGTTTGGTTTGTTTAGGTGGCACCTTCCATTATATGAACCCAGTTTTCTATCAACAAACAAACAAAACCTCCGTCTCTATTGCAAATCTATGTGTGTCTGAAAAAGTCCACTAAGATATATCGCAACACAACCAGTCATTAATGAATGCCTCAGTATTGAGGCATTCATTGATGAAATAGTTAAGCTTATGTAAAAGCTTATTTCTTTAATTAATGAAATAATGAAGCCGTTACATGCAAATACGGGAGCGCTAAATGGCGCTCCGGTATTTAACAGCTGAAAATTGCAGAGAGGCAGCAGTGTGACTCACCTCCCTGCTATTTGTTTTGGCAGCTCCATAGACTGGCCTGATGTTTATGAAGCTATGTGATACATCTTAAGCAAAGAAATACAAGAGATACAATGTATCTCTTTGCTTGAAATGTATCATTTCTGATCGTCTAGGCACGATCAAAGAGCTTTAGTGAGATCTGAATCTGACATGCTGTCAGGATCAGTCTCTAAGGTTATTATTAGCTGTTCCTAAGTTGGGAGCAGCCTAATAATAGCCAAAAAAATTTTTAAAAGTTAATTTATCAAGCAGTCATAGTGACTGCTT
>NW_017310760.1:584-14136 GCF_000935625.1 Nanorana parkeri | reverse complement strand
GAACATAGCTCACCCGGAATCCGGCCTCCGTATAGCAGAGGTTGGAGTAAGGGGACTGTAGTAGCGGTTCAGCCAAGGACTGTTCCATCCTTAAACATGTGCGCACCGCCTCAGATCCAACATGGTAAGTTTAAGCCGAGGAGCTACATCAGCAGGCGGAGGCTCCCCAGATACAAACCCATCCAGAAGAGATGCGAGACTCCTCGTCCCATCCACAGCAATGCCAGGCAAAGACCCGAGAGGGGACAACGTAGAGGTCCAGCCACCGAGTCAGCAATCATCGTAGTCAGCTATAGACACCTCAAGAGAATGAGGACAAGCAGAGGACAATGGGGCCTGTATCAGACCCCTGAGGAGGAGCACTGCAAGGAGATCAGGAGGTGGAGAGGCCCATGGGACTGACGTGTTACATGGAAACTTATATAAAACACGAACTCACAAACCAGCTGCTGAGATATAAGCCCATATATATATATATATATACACTCCAAATATAAGCCAATGAGGAGTCAGAATACATAACGGCACATATAACATATTACAGTAAAAGGAGGAAAAACACCCACAAAAGCACTCCATGTAGATATACATACGTGTTACACATACGCGTCATACATACGCGTCATACTCCGGACTCCATGACCCCAACATAACAGGAACCCCCAGATAATACCGGCCTGACCGTTAAATGATGGAGGACCACCGCAGGAGGAAGCAGAAGTACAGAGGAACGACCCGCTTCCTCACAACCACAGAGACCTCCCGGATAGAACTCGTCCGGTGTGAGTCGGACATTTCTCAGCAGCCTCTTAATAGGAGAAGATCAATGAAGATACAAAGCAGGAGAAGAGAAGGAGACGTCCGTTCCCCGGAGGACACCAAGTGAAAATGGCAGGTGTGAGGTGGGAGGGGTTACGTCCTTAAAGTGACAGGCTTTGAATTTGGTTGCCTAGTGTCCATTTCTCCTGGAGGCAGCAGCGTAACCCTATGTCTCAGAATTCTTCAGAGCTGTGTCCTTCGATGGACAATAGAGAAATATCTATGACAAGAGTTCTCAGAGACCTCCCGTGGTCGTAGAGCTGGAGAACGTTCTATCGCCAACAGTACCAAGGAACTGGATAGTGTCACATGCAGAGCCCAGTACCCAAAGGTCACATTCCGGGTCATCTTTACCCATCTTGTGCCATGGAACTGGACCCATAAAGTGTTCTGCAGCCAACAAGCCAGTACACTGGAGGTCTGGGGAGCCCAGTGCCAAAGGGTCACATTACAGGCGGCGTCCAGGTATGACCTCCATGGCAGCCAGTCAAGGATAAGTGTATACAGAGTGGAGCTCAGCAGCGTGGTGACTGAAGGAAAATTATTATCTTGATATTAAAGTTTAGTAACAATGGTCATAAAGATGCCGTAGCAAAAAAGTGAGACATGATGGGAGTAGAAGGGGTTATCATTGGCTTTTGTTTGCCAGTGTCCAATTTTTCTTGTAGGCGGCAGTATAACCCAGCTGTCTCTGAATGACTTCTAAACTGCTGTCCCCTATAAAAGGAGGGAAGGTCAGATATTGATGGGGGTGTAATCCACGTCTATGGAGTGTCCCCGTCTCCTGCTCTTACCTTCTCCTCAGTATCCTGTGCAGCCAGCTGGTACTTGCACCTCAGGGTGGCACACTCCTCTTTACCCCGCAACACTTCCTCTGAAAGTTTGTCGCACTCCACCTTCATCTTCTCCACTCGTTGTCGCTCCGATTTCCCCAGAGACTTGGTGTCGATAAGCTCGGCCTGCAACCAAAGAAGAAAGATCAGCTCCAAAACAAAAGCTTCACGTCCAGTGCGGGTGCAGAGCCGGCCAGGGAGGTAGATCTGGTGTCCAGGACGGCAATCTCTCCTTCCCAGGCAATATGGAGGATGTTATGGCCATGCACAGCACTTCAATACACGAGTTGCTGTACAGAGAGTGTGAACGAGCCCTTAGCCCTCGGTCACACCGGAACGTCTTGTGGCGGGTTCTACGCTCGACGAACGCTCTACAAAACGCTCAAACATATAAATCGCGTTGCATTCAATGGTCTGGTTCCCACCTCGGCGTATTTCCGCCCGTCCCTAACGCGCTACAAAACGGCCCGCGCCTGAGAAGGTGCCGGTACTACTTTGGGCCGTTTTGTTGCGCGTTTCCATTGGGATACAGCCAAGTAGCCTTCGGAAACGCGCGACGTTCACGCAACTTTTTTTTACCGCGAATTGCGGTAAAAAAATGAGCGACAGACGCGCATATGCAATACGCCTAGGTGTGAACGAGACCTCAGAGGGAAGCTTGCTGCATCTTTTGTCTGTTTTGGTAAAAACATGTTACATTATAGTCTATGGCAAACCATGGAAAACGCACTTAAAGTGCAATAAGCGTTTTATTTGGTGCGTTTTTCAAGTCACGTGTCCATGTTTCCCAAATCGTTTCCAAACATGTAAGATAGAAATGACGTGTAAAACGCTGCTCATAGTGCATTACGTTTCAACACAACACATTATAAATGGGCTAAAGACACATCGAGGAGAAATTCGAGCAGACTGGAGCAGGCGGAATTTGGAGCGGTTGCCCGTGGCAACCAATCAGCCTCTAGCTTTCATTTTCAAAATACAAGATAAAGAGAGAAGCTGATTGGCCCTTATGGGCAACCACTCCAGATTCTGTCTGCTCCAGTTTAGATAATTCCCCCATTATTCTCTAACACGATGGGGTGAGCAGGCCCAAAATGTCAAACTATCCGTCACTGACCATTCCATACTCCCTGACTGCACCATGCTGCAACTGTGTGTCCGGCACTCCATATACACCCCTGACACCCGGCCAGCAACCTGAGGGCCACACGTGGCCCTCTGGTACCTGTTATGTGGCTCTTTGCAGACCCACAACAAATCAAATAGGTCTATGGCTCCCAACCAATATGGTGACAGGGGTGTAGATGGGTTTACAAGGTATCTGTAAGTCGCTCAGCCTAGACAAGCATGCAGCAAGTAAAAGGAGGAGCGAGGTTACTGAAAGCTTGTTCGGGGTATTCAATCCAAAGACAAATCTGCAGATTGATTTCAATGCAATAAATGTGACGAATATATAACAGAGGGTGAGAAAGACTTTCAGGATAACAGGAGACATGTTAGCAATGGCCAATCATTCTGCTGACCTTCAGGCTGCGGATGTGACCCTCCAGCTCTTCTCTTTCTTGCCTGAAGTGTGCCAGCATTTCCTGCATGTTGCGCTCGTGTTTGCTCTTCGCAGTCTGAGCCGCGGAGCGCAGATCTGTCACCTCCCGCTGATGTACATCCCGTTCCATCTTTAGCTGTCTGCCTGCTGAATTCAGCTCTTCCCGAGCAAACTCGGCCTGTTTCTGGGCCTCACAAAGGTTTCTCCGGAGCTCTTTGTTGCCCTTCTCCTCCTGTGCCAGTCGCCTGCTCAGCTCAGCCCTCGCAGCGCTCAGATCTCGGACAGCTTCCTGAAGTTCTAGTACTTGGTCGTTGGTCTTCTCCTGGGCCCGGCCAGTGGACAATAACTCTTCCTGAAGCCTCTCCCGGTCCTCCTGGAGCTGTTGCTGGACTTCCACCTGTCTCTGGAACTCTCCTACAGTTCAAATGAAGAAGAGTGAAGAGTGAAGCAAACTGTACACAGGATACAACCAGAATACCACCAGGATACAGCCAGGATACAACCAGGATATCACCAGGATACAGCCAGGTACAACCAGGATACAAACAGGATACAAACACGATACAGCCAGGATATCGCCAGGATACCGCCAGGATAGGATACAGCCAGGATCCAGCCAGGATACAGCCCGGTACAACCAGGATACAAACAGGATACAAACACGATACAGCCAGGATATCGCCAGGATACCGCCAGGATAGGATACAGCCAGGATCCAGCCAGGATACAGCCCGGTACAACCAGGATACAAACAGGATACAAACACGATACAGCCAGGATATCGCCAGGATACCGCCAGGATAGGATACAGCCAGGATCCAGCCAGGATACAGCCCGGTACAACCAGGATACAAACAGGATACAAACACGATACAGCCAGGATATCGCCAGGATACCGCCAGGATAGGATACAGCCAGGATCCAGCCAGGATACAGCCCGGTACAACCAGGATACAAACAGGATACAAACACGATACAGCCAGGATATCGCCAGGATACCGCCAGGATAGGATACAGCCAGGATCCAGCCAGGATACAGCCCGGTACAACCAGGATACAAACAGGATACAAACACGATACAGCCAGGATATCGCCAGGATACCGCCAGGATAGGATACAGCCAGGATCCAGCCAGGATACAGCCCGGTACAACCAGGATACAAACAGGATACAAACACGATACAGCCAGGATATCGCCAGGATACCGCCAGGATAGGATACAGCCAGGATCCAGCCAGGATACAGCCCGGTACAACCAGGATACAAACAGGATACAAACACGATACAGCCAGGATATCGCCAGGATACCGCCAGGATAGGATACAGCCAGGATCCAGCCAGGATACAGCCCGGTACAACCAGGATACAAACAGGATACAAACACGATACAGCCAGGATATCGCCAGGATACCGCCAGGATAGGATACAGCCAGGATCCAGCCAGGATACAGCCCGGTACAACCAGGATACAAACAGGATACAAACACGATACAGCCAGGATATCGCCAGGATACCGCCAGGATAGGATACAGCCAGGATCCAGCCAGGATACAGCCCGGTACAACCAGGATACAAACAGGATACAAACACGATACAGCCAGGATATCGCCAGGATACCGCCAGGATAGGATACAGCCAGGATCCAGCCAGGATACAGCCCGGTACAACCAGGATACAAACAGGATACAAACACGATACAGCCAGGATATCGCCAGGATACCGCCAGGATAGGATACAGCCAGGATCCAGCCAGGATACAGCCCGGTACAACCAGGATACAAACAGGATACAAACACGATACAGCCAGGATATCGCCAGGATACCGCCAGGATAGGATACAGCCAGGATCCAGCCAGGATACAGCCCGGTACAACCAGGATACAAACAGGATACAAACACGATACAGCCAGGATATCGCCAGGATACCGCCAGGATAGGATACAGCCAGGATCCAGCCAGGATACAGCCCGGTACAACCAGGATACAAACAGGATACAAACACGATACAGCCAGGATATCGCCAGGATACCGCCAGGATAGGATACAGCCAGGATCCAGCCAGGATACAGCCCGGTACAACCAGGATACAAACAGGATACAAACACGATACAGCCAGGATATCGCCAGGATACCGCCAGGATAGGATACAGCCAGGATCCAGCCAGGATACAGCCCGGTACAACCAGGATACAAACAGGATACAAACACGATACAGCCAGGATATCGCCAGGATACCGCCAGGATAGGATACAGCCAGGATCCAGCCAGGATACAGCCCGGTACAACCAGGATACAAACAGGATACAAACACGATACAGCCAGGATATCGCCAGGATACCGCCAGGATAGGATACAGCCAGGATCCAGCCAGGATACAGCCCGGTACAACCAGGATACAAACAGGATACAAACACGATACAGCCAGGATATCGCCAGGATACCGCCAGGATAGGATACAGCCAGGATCCAGCCAGGATACAGCCCGGTACAACCAGGATACAAACAGGATACAAACACGATACAGCCAGGATATCGCCAGGATACCGCCAGGATAGGATACAGCCAGGATCCAGCCAGGATACAGCCCGGTACAACCAGGATACAAACAGGATACAAACACGATACAGCCAGGATATCGCCAGGATACCGCCAGGATAGGATACAGCCAGGATCCAGCCAGGATACAGCCCGGTACAACCAGGATACAAACAGGATACAAACACGATACAGCCAGGATATCGCCAGGATACCGCCAGGATAGGATACAGCCAGGATCCAGCCAGGATACAGCCCGGTACAACCAGGATACAAACAGGATACAAACACGATACAGCCAGGATATCGCCAGGATACCGCCAGGATAGGATACAGCCAGGATCCAGCCAGGATACAGCCCGGTACAACCAGGATACAAACAGGATACAAACACGATACAGCCAGGATATCGCCAGGATACCGCCAGGATAGGATACAGCCAGGATCCAGCCAGGATACAGCCCGGTACAACCAGGATACAAACAGGATACAAACACGATACAGCCAGGATATCGCCAGGATACCGCCAGGATAGGATACAGCCAGGATCCAGCCAGGATACAGCCCGGTACAACCAGGATACAAACAGGATACAAACACGATACAGCCAGGATATCGCCAGGATACCGCCAGGATAGGATACAGCCAGGATCCAGCCAGGATACAGCCCGGTACAACCAGGATACAAACAGGATACAAACACGATACAGCCAGGATATCGCCAGGATACCGCCAGGATAGGATACAGCCAGGATCCAGCCAGGATACAGCCCGGTACAACCAGGATACAAACAGGATACAAACACGATACAGCCAGGATATCGCCAGGATACCGCCAGGATAGGATACAGCCAGGATCCAGCCAGGATACAGCCCGGTACAACCAGGATACAAACAGGATACAAACACGATACAGCCAGGATATCGCCAGGATACCGCCAGGATAGGATACAGCCAGGATCCAGCCAGGATACAGCCCGGTACAACCAGGATACAAACAGGATACAAACACGATACAGCCAGGATATCGCCAGGATACCGCCAGGATAGGATACAGCCAGGATCCAGCCAGGATACAGCCCGGTACAACCAGGATACAAACAGGATACAAACACGATACAGCCAGGATATCGCCAGGATACCGCCAGGATAGGATACAGCCAGGATCCAGCCAGGATACAGCCCGGTACAACCAGGATACAAACAGGATACAAACACGATACAGCCAGGATACAGCCAGGATACAGCCAGGATACCGCCCAGCAGGACAGTTAGATTTACCAGAAGAAAACACGTCCAATCTTCTGAGGACACTCAGCAGAAACTGAGGCGTGATGGTTGGGAGCGGGTTTATATTATGTTAGGCCAACAGCTCTTTTGCTGCCAGTGTCCATTTCTCCTGTGGGTGGCAGTATAACCCAGCAGTCTAAGAATTCCGGTGTCCCTCAATGGACGATAAAGAAAAGCGGTTTTCTAAAAATGTCAATATACCCCAAAAACACAACATAGTTACATAGTATTTGAGGTTGAATAAAGACATAAGTCCATCAAGTCCAACCTATTGCATGTGAACATGCTAACAAACCTCAGACTATGAATTGGAGGGCTAGAGAGACTAGGGGGAGAATGTCTGATGACATCGCTCCCTCGGCACCCTGTGACCAAGAAGTGGCAGGATACAATTTTTTTATATTTATCAAGAATGTAAGATTATTTTGTTGCATTTTCAGCTCGGAGTCATGTTGTGGAGCCATTTACATTACATTGTCGCCCTGATGAAGGGATCCCGTGCGGTCCCGAAACGTCGATATTTTGAACATGACAATTGACGATTGGTCCGATTAAATGGACATCGAAACATATTTACTGAGTGCTGCTGATTTCTGCTTTCTACCGCTTGTTGGTTGCACGGTGCCCGTCACTGCGAGCATCACTACAAGTACTTGGGCCGGGAGCGCTGTGAGGAGTGCAGAGTGACTTTCTATGTTGTGGAGCCACACATGACAGTGTGCATAGTTATCGGACTGACGTATAACACGCATGTACACCATAAGATGCATCGTTACCCTGAAGACGTCCAGCCAGCTCTTGCGATTCCCCCAGTTCCCTCTCCAGGTCCAGTTGCTGTTCCTGGGCCTCAGTCAGTCGTACTTGCTTCAAATGTAATTCCTCCTCCTGCTGCGCCCGTTTGGCCAGCACCTCCGCCAACTCCTTACGGAGACTTTCTGCCTGCTGTATGGTGGCCTGGAGCTGACACTTCAAGTCGTCCTTCTCCTTCGTCACCTGAAAGGACAAGCCATGGAATGTTTCTCAGTAATGACGCAGACCATTCGAAGGAACGTACGCAACAATTCATAGCGAGTTCACATAAGCCGTCATCATTTATTCTACAGTATTTATTGATGAGACTCCCAAATCTTTACATGCTCGGTGTTCTCTATTTCTAAGTGTCATACATTGTTCCGAGGATACCATCAATGAGACACAGAAACAGACTTTGTTTTAGCGAGAGACGGACACAGGACTGCTACATAGAACACATTGCCCTATGATTGGCACGCACTGCGCCAAGTTATGATACAAAGTTGTTTCCATGAAATGTCCGGAGACACACACAGATCTTGGGAACAGTAGAACAGTAGAAAGGCGTCATGGCGCACTCACCGGTCGGCGTGTAAAACAACGCGTCTCACGCTAAGGACAATGACAGAGGTTTGGATACACGTCTTCTGCAGAGGATGTGTAAGCCGCACTGCCGCGCCAAGGCACCTCTTATAGTGCGGTCCTAACTCTAAACTATGAGAGTCTCCATCTTGGAGCACATGGGGGCAGAAGATTTCAAATTGGGTGCAGGTTTGTCAGGAGGACGCCCCGCCTCCTTAAAGGTACAGAAACACACAAGGGATCCCGCACATCCCATTGGCAGCTGAGAAACCCCATGCGTCGCTGCACCAAATCGGTAAAGCAAAACAAACGACAAACGCACTCAACAATTTGTTACCAGTTATACAGTAAGGTGCACACGAAATGGGCTTTGAACAGTAGAACAGTAGAAAGGCGTCATGGCGCACTCACCGGCCGGCATGTAAAACAACTTGTCTCACCACTAAGGACAATGACGGAGGTTTGGATACACGTCTTCTGCAAAGGATGTGTAAGCCGCACTGCCGCGCCAAGGCACCTCTTATAGTGCGGTCCTAACTCTAAACTATGAGAGTCTCCATCTTGGAGCACATGGGGCAGAAGATATCAAATTGGGTGCAGGCTTGTCAGGAGGACGCCCCGCCTCCTTAAAGGTACAGAAACACACAAGGGATCCCGCACATCCCATTGGCAGCTGAGAAACCCCATGCGTCGCTGCACCAAATCGGTAAAGCAAAACAAACGACAAACGCACTCAACAATTTGTTACCAGTTATACAGTAAGGTGCACACGAAATGGGCTTTGAACAGTAGAACAGTAGAAAGGCGTCATGGCGCACTCACCGGCCGGCATGTAAAACAACTTGTCTCACCACTAAGGACAATGACGGAGGTTTGGATACACGTCTTCTGCAAAGGATGTGTAAGCCGCACTGCCGCGCCAAGGCACCTCTTATAGTGCGGTCCTAACGCTAAACTATGAGAGTCTCCATTCGTGTGCACCTTACTGTACAACTGGTAACAAATTGTTGAGTGCGTTTGTCGTTTGTTTTGCTTTACACACAGATCTTGTTCTCCATCTTTCTCCTTACCGTCTTGGGTTACGGTTATATGTATATAATATTACGCTGCTACTCAGAAATAATTATTGCAGCTGCTATCGGAAGACTGGAGAACATCACTTGTGCTGCAATGTGGGAGTCTGGAAAGTCATGACTTATCAGTGGCCCCTGAGGGCCAGGGTTAGAAAGCATAAAGTGCATGCCATGAAGGAACAGCAATCACACCTGACCTGTGTACAGCGCTCGCTTGTCACTTTCACCGTCTCTTCTTTCTTCTCCATTTCACGGTCCAACTTTTTATACTTCAGCTTCCAGTGTCTGAGGCTCTCCTGAGCTTTGGACTTCAGATCTTCTTTCTTCTTCTCGGCCTCCAGACGCTGAGCATCTACCTGCTGCAGTTCAGCCAGGATCCGCTCAGCCTCCTGGGTGGCCTCCTCCAGCTGCTGGCCTAGCTCAGAATTGTGGCTCTCGGTCTGTCTCCTTTCCCTCTCACAGGTCTCGTAGCGGCTCTGGATGTCCTTCAGCTGCTCCAACATACGCAGCTGCTGTCGCTCTCTCTTGTCCATGTCTGCCATCAGAATCTAGGAGATAACACACCATCATAGAGCAGAAAACCTTTGCCAGCTTGCCTTGTGTTAGGGTAACTTTCTACCTCCTGGACCACCATCCCTTCTCATCTAAACATGAGCCATCCATCAAGCAGGAGGAATCAGCTGCCATCAGGTCCTCCTCCCCCCCCCATCAGGTCCTCCTTCCCCCCTCAGGTCCTCCTTCCCCCCTCAGGTCCTCCTTCCCCCCTCAGGTCCTCCTTCCCCCCTCAGGTCCTCCTTCCCCCCTCAGGTCCTCCTTCCCCCCTCAGGTCCTCCTTCCCCCCTCAGGTCCTCCTTCCCCCCTCAGGTCCTCCTTCCCCCCTCAGGTCCTCCTTCCCCCCTCAGGTCCTCCTTCCCCCCTCAGGTCCTCCTTCCCCCCTCAGGTCCTCCTTCCCCCCTCAGGTCCTCCTTCCCCCCTCAGGTCCTCCTTCCCCCCTCAGGTCCTCCTTCCCCCCTCAGGTCCTCCTTCCCCCCTCAGGTCCTCCTTCCCCCCTCAGGTCCTCCTTCCCCCCTCAGGTCCTCCTTCCCCCCTCAGGTCCTCCTTCCCCCCTCAGGTCCTCCTTCCCCCCTCAGGTCCTCCTTCCCCCCTCAGGTCCTCCTTCCCCCCTCAGGTCCTCCTTCCCCCCTCAGGTCCTCCTTCCCCCCTCAGGTCCTCCTTCCCCCCTCAGGTCCTCCTTCCCCCCTCAGGTCCTCCTTCCCCCCTCAGGTCCTCCTTCCCCCCTCAGGTCCTCCTTCCCCCCTCAGGTCCTCCTTCCCCCCTCAGGTCCTCCTTCCCCCCTCAGGTCCTCCTTCCCCCCTCAGGTCCTCCTTCCCCCCTCAGGTCCTCCTTCCCCCCTCAGGTCCTCCTTCCCCCCTCAGGTCCTCCTTCCCCCCTCAGGTCCTCCTTCCCCCCTCAGGTCCTCCTTCCCCCCTCAGGTCCTCCTTCCCCCCTCAGGTCCTCCTTCCCCCCTCAGGTCCTCCTTCCCCCCTCAGGTCCTCCTTCCCCCCTCAGGTCCTCCTTCCCCCCTCAGGTCCTCCTTCCCCCCTCAGGTCCTCCTTCCCCCCTCAGGTCCTCCTTCCCCCCTCAGGTCCTCCTTCCCCCCTCAGGTCCTCCTTCCCCCCTCAGGTCCTCCTTCCCCCCTCAGGTCCTCCTTCCCCCCTCAGGTCCTCCTTCCCCCCTCAGGTCCTCCTTCCCCCATCAGGTCCTCCTTCCCCCATCTCAGGCTAATTACAAGAATCAAACATCTGATACCAGCAGAAGATATGAAGAATGTGTCAGATTGGATTACTGCAACTCCTTCTGCTCTGGGCTCCCCGAGATTGTACCGAGTATGGAATGCAGCAGCCGGGCTATTCAACCTCCAACCCCGTCAATGCCACATCACCCCAATTCTTCACCCCCTACACTGGCTTCCAAGTAAATGGCAGATATTCCTTAAAACTGGCCTAAAGTCCTAAATCCCTTGGGCCCCACCTATCTGAGAGAACGTCTGGGTGCCCCTTCTTCCAAACGTTCCATCGCTCCGCGGAGAAAGGAACATTACACGGCAAGTGGATCTCACGCATGCTACCATGCAACCCACAATATGGACCTCACTTCCATCCATTGTCCAGGAAGCCCCCTGAGACCCAAGACGCATTTACCCCGGCTTACAGCAACACCTAAAAAAACATTTTCTTAAAAGATCCCAACACCAAATTTGATGAGCGCTGCGAGTCCCGAGGAATAAAAAAACTGCTTTAGAAATATGATCATCATCTTGTCTGGGAGATGTTGAAAAGGAACCTATGAGGACAGATTTGGGAACTGCCATTGCGTCTTGTTTTTTAAATGGTACAATGCTGCCCCCCTAATTCTGATGTTTTCCAGGGGTTCAGAGGCCCCTTCATCAGGGCTTGAAACCTATGGGCAGTCTGTGGAGATGAATAGACACAGAGTCAGAGGTGCAGCCTGCTTGGCATGTACTAGATCAGGGACTCCTTAGTAAAACCTGGATCAGCATAACCGTCCTGGGGCCACAGCTTTAAAACAAGTGCACGATGGCAGGTCCTGGGGGGAGGAGTTCACAGAATGTTAACCAATCAGCAGGAAATTCAGGACACAACAGCAGAGAAACATTCCAGAGGAGATAAAAGGAGGAGAAGATGTTGTTATTCACATGAATCCCATTTCTGAAACATCTGATTTTCGGTCTAAGTAGCGGGAGGGCCTCTTGTTCTGGGAATGGTGGGGGAAGGGCTGTGTGTGGGTTTAAATGACCCCTGCTGGGGAGACTTCCCTTACTTCATTTCCCAGTGACACCTGAACAGGAAGTGAGGGGAAACCTTAACAGAGACCCTATTCCTGATGGTATCCTGAACTAATCTTTCGGTAGAAGATGATTATGACGGGTTCACCTCCAAGGAGAACGCCATCGCTTTTGGAATGACATTAGAACCGATTCCTATTGGTCCAGCACTATTGCTCATCTACCAGCAGACATTATACAACACAATGTATAGACGTGTACTAATGAATGACATGATACATGGAAGCTGCATGCCGGCTCGTCACAAACATGGCTTCCCGAAGATGTGTGCGGTCTGCAGACGCTCAGCGGAGGATCATCGGAGGAGGACTGGATTGATGGAAACAATGGCGGGGACAAGTTGTTCTAGCACACGCTAAGAGCGCCAGTTCAGTGGTGATGTATGAACGCTGCCACTCTCTGGCAGCCCTAAGCAATGCTTACTAGTCTACAGCGCAGAGATTTAGAACCTCCTTAAGTGATGTCCAATTGCTTTGTAGAGAGTGTAGAAGACTGCGAGACCTTCCGAGACACAGATCGCTACCGAGGATGTAAGTGACAAGCCACGGGCTGTACTGATAGAAGGACATCAAGTCATTAGTACAAGTCGGTGTCAGCAGAGGAACAAGCCGGGGAAGTAGCAGCTTCATCCTGAGCTCAGAGATGGGATTACTTTATTACAACCAGGGCAGAGACAAAAGGGGGGCAGGAGAGGCAGCTGCCCCGGGTGCAGCGTTGTCATGCAAGGAAAGTGGTGCTTGGCAAGCTGCATTCCTCATTATACGTGTGTCCGGACATTCGTTATACATCTGGGCACCTCGGTGCTTTTCACAATCAGTGCAAGGAGACTGACAGAGACCGAGAACACGCAGCTGAAGGGCCGCACAATGTCACTGCACATGTCTGGGTCCATGTGAAACCCCGGCGCGAAGACAAAACCTGTCAGGAGGCTGAGCGGGGTGGTGAAGAGAAGCAGCAGATTGATGAGCTGATCTCTCTGTCACTCTGCTCATCCCTCCCATCAGCATGTTCCTTGTTAGCACATGAGCACTGCGGCACAACTGGCTCCCTAACCGTTTTTTTTTCTCATGACTGGATTGCTTTACATCAACCGAATGAAGATGGGACATAAAGTGCACCTGTCTGCACCCATACATATACATTGTGTACACACATAGATACACTGTATACAGACACACACACACACACACTGTATACACACACATACACACACTGTATACACACACACACACACACACAC
>NW_017310760.1:0-443 GCF_000935625.1 Nanorana parkeri | reverse complement strand
ACACACACACACTCTATATACACACACACACACACACACTATACACACACACACACAGTATATATACACACACACACACACACACACACACACACTGTATATATATACACACACACTGTACACACCTCCAGCTTGTCCGATAGCTCCGTCTTCTCTCTATCCTTTTGGTCCAGACTGCGTTTCAGTTCTTCTATCTCAGACAAGATGGCGGTTCTATTGAGCTGAGTGCGCAGCTCAGACATCTGACGCTCCAGTTCTTGCTTCTCCCGCTCAGAACGTTCCACCACTACTGCCAGAAAGACAAACCGACCGTCAACTCCAACAAGACAAACCGTCCGGCTTCAAACATGCGACACATTTCTAGTGCGTCAGCATTGTACCAATAAATCCCTCTTTATAAGACATTGTATTGTCTGTTATTCTCCATAAAAATGACATCATAT
>NW_017310759.1:13029-14150 GCF_000935625.1 Nanorana parkeri | reverse complement strand
GCCCCCAGGGGTCACTATACGCTGGGTGAGGATAGGAGACACTATACGGGGGTCAGTATATATGGGGCCCCGGGGGTCACTATACACTGGGCGAGGATAGGAGACACTATACCGGGGTCAGTCCTCGGAGGTGTGCTGATTGGCTGGTTTTCTCTTGCAGTATTTCCGGATGGAATTGATGAACGTCGAGAAACAGAGAAATGAGAAGGAAATTCTGGACAAAGCCAAGATGGATGTTGTAAGGAGGGGCCCCGTGTTCTGTACATATCGGGGGCCACTATGTCATGGAGCTGTAGAGTGGAGGGAGGGGCCCCCTTGTGATGTCGCTGTGTGGGCGGAGGGAGGGCCACCCTTGTGATGTCGCTGTGTGGGCGGAGGGAGGGCCACCCTTGTGATGTCGCTGTGTGGGCGGAGGGAGGCCCCCCTTGTGATGTCGCTGTGTGGGCGGGGCCCCATCCTGATGTTACTGTGTGGGTGGAGGGAGGGGCCCCCTTGTGATGTCACTGTGTGGGCGGAGTCCTGGAATCACTCTTGGTGTTGTCATGTGACAGGGTGAAGCTGGTTACTCGGACGCCATCTTGGACGGAGAATTGGCGCGGGTGGTTTATAAGGCCGCGGTGGAGAAGATAAAAGGTGGGCGGAGTCTAATGTCTGAGCATTATACGAGATTATTTGATTTGTTGGATGACTGATGGTGTTCTCCTCAGGGGCGGAGTTCCACCTCTCACTGCTCACCATTGCCAAGAAGTTTCCCTTCACGGAGGAGCTGCAGAAGGAGATCCTGTCAGAGTGAGTATATGGGGCCCTATCTGCCAGGGGCCCGAACAGCTGCTGAGGCTCCAGCACAGTCATGTGATACTTTATTGACCCACACGGGTGAGACAGCCACAGAAATGCTGCCGGTGCTGACCGGGCTCTGGGTTCTAATATTGAAGCCGTGGGATCGGCATGACAGCCAGATAACTGGCATTTCCAGAGGTCGGCAGTGGCAGCTGCGGTGTACTGCAAACCTTCTTCTAGGGTCGGGGTCATGGACTTGGGGTCATGGACTTGGGGTTGGTCGGGGTCATGGACTTGGGGTCAGGGTCATGGAGATGGGGTCATGGAGTTGGGGTCGGGGT
>NW_017310759.1:12004-12315 GCF_000935625.1 Nanorana parkeri | reverse complement strand
CCATTATCCCGCGTCCCGTGCCTCTGCCCCTCCCACCATTATCCCGCGTCCCGTGCCTCTGCCTCCCATCATCCCACGTCCAATCTCTGCCCCTTGTCCCGCCCTCCGTGCCCCTGCTCCTCCTCCTTGTCCGGGTAGATGTCATGTGGGTGTTGTAGACCAATCAGAGGTCAGAGTTCAGTCTTTGTCTCTGTTGCAGAGGACGGAGAGACTTCTGTCTGCATTCCACAAAGCTCATGAAGCCGACTTATTACCACAAGCGAGATACACGGAGTGGGTGAGTCCATGTTATATGGGGGAGGGGTGTGACT